>NC_056725.1:1316536434-1316726434 GCF_019279795.1 Protopterus annectens | reverse complement strand
ACATGGTAGAGGTGGCAGTTCATCATTGTCCTATGCAACCGCAAGGACTGGCTCTGCCAGAAGTTCTACTGGCATGTCCACACCCATGGTCAGATGTACTGCTGCTACCTGAATGTGACTGATGTCTGCTGGATGAGCTCCCCTCGTGAGGCTGCCCAGAACCAGAAACCCATGGTCTGCCATGTCTGGGTGTGAAAAGCTCAACCACTGAAGGAGCACTGAAAGTACTGCCACTATGGGAACATGATCGGGCATGGCCACTTCAGCTAACAGCAGATTATGTGACTGACTTACACTCACGAGGATACCATTCCCCTCCCAGCAAACATTCCATCATAGACACCTTCCATTCCAGTGTATCATTCATCCAATCCATTGCATCGGCAACACAGTGGAAGCAGTCATGCATGTCAGTCTGAACCACATCTACAACCATAAGCATTTCTCTTAAGGACCTATGGGAATGTGCCCATGCCTCAATGATAACCCTAAACATACACAGAGTGGCACAGGAAGAGAATCCTGGATCACGTGAAAGATGGACAGCAGGCTTTCTCCAAGCACCCTTAACAACTGTCTTGTGTGACACCTTGCCCACACTTTGGCTACAACCAGATTCAAGAGGGACTGAAGCCACAGTAACCACTCCTCCCTGATCAATTATGTCTCACACTCCAGTAGTCCAATATCTAAGGGCTCACTAGAATGGCTAGGCATAGGCCTACTGGTTGTGTCTGATAGAATTACAGGGTATGGCTGTATGCCAACCTCAGTGTCAGATTCAACCTTTGTACCCCCCCAACTGTGCCGCTGTTTGACCACCATCATCATCAGAGTCTGCTGATACTCTGACATCAGGTGATAGAAGTCCAACACTTGTATTGTCAGGATCACCCATGATAATAAGCAACAAACACAAGAAAAAAATAACACCTACACTACTATAGTCCAATATGCTAACAAACTAACAGTGGTGCCTCTATTACAGATGTTAAAGCAATACACACAACAGTCCTGACACCAACATTACAAACTAAATATTTCTCTAAACTGCTCATCAGTACTGATAAAGACAAAAAACTCTGTCACAGTGAGCTGCCAAAGTCCAAAGACCAAACTGTCGATTTATTTAACCAAGTAGTTGAAGCGACATTATTTTTAACATGAGATTTGAATTGAAGTTTGTATACTGTTTTCTGAAGAAGTTTGCTTAGGACGCAAACAAAAAGCACTTCAACTACTTGGTTAAATAAATCGACAGTTTGGTCTTTGGACTTTGGCAGCTCACTGTGACAGAGTTTTTTTTTTGTTTTTATCAGTTTGGTGTGCCTATTTTGTCTTAGTGCTCATCAGCACTGACATAAAAATGCTTGGCTTACTATGCAGATGATTGTAGGCTCCCTAAGCTGGATGCTCCTGGAAGAAGTTAGGGACATGGTAACGACAAAATAATCACAATTAACAGTAATACAGGGGGTAAAAAGATTTTCCCTTTATATGTCCATTAACTATACTTTCAACAAGAATCTAAATAACAAGTCCAACCTAAGCTTATGTGTAGTCCATCAGAACGTGTTTTAACTGTAGCCATCTACAATCCCCCCAACCAATTTCTTGTTAAACAGAACTAACCTATTGCTGTAGATATTTTACTATACAAGAGTATTTAACAATGGAGATACATAAGCCTACCTGGAAGCTCCTTCTGAAACATACTTGTTGTCCCTGAAACAGTAGCACCAATCTCAAGGACATGCTTTCTGCAGTTTCCTGGGAGCTGTCTGGATCACTGACAGTGGACAGGAACTCTTCATTTGCTGTTAGTGGTGGCTGTGTAGCAGCCTCCCAGTACTCATCTGATCATGGGGCAATGCAGCTGCTCTCCTCCCTACAGATGAGTTCATGTCAGTGGCCTATGGCACATCTGATCATATATCTTGCTGTGGCCACCTACTGCATTCGTATCTGCAACTATCTATTGCAAAATTTGCATTCTGGCTGACATATCTTTACGTCCACTCTCAAGCAAAAAGGCACCACATCACCTAAAAGCTTCTGCAATTACCTGATTCTCAGGGTCACTGAAGGGTGGTTTTTGGGATTGAGATGCCTAGGTGCCATAGTCCTACATGTCCTAAAACACAAGAGAAGGATAATACACATAAGTTTCACATAACAAAAAAAAATCTTGTTCCCATATAAAACAGAAAAGGTAGCATTTCAGTATTACCCATTGGAGAAACATAAAACAGTCTAGATGTCTGAAATATGAACAAGAGGAATTGTGTAGTTGTAACTTACTACATTCATACACAAAGCAAGGCTGGATGCAAAACAATGGAGAGTAACAATAGCAACATATCCTTGTTTGTGTCAAAACAGAAATGTAGCTTTGCTCTACCACCCCAAAAACAACAGGCAAATGATACATTTTGCTAACAAACCATCAGTGAACTGCTAAATGTGCTATCAAATTAACTGTCCCTGAAGCATGTGTACAGATTTAACACAGAACATTCCATTTTAAGTTATTCCCAACCAAATATACCTGTGAAATGCCCTGACAAACATGACCGTGCCATCAATATACTTCAAAGTAAGGCATGCAGATAACAGTAGCATTTGCTAATTAATATATATAGAAATATGAAACAGGTTTTTCTTTATGACATTTCAGCATCTGCAGTATATATAAGAAAAATGTAAGCATACCTTTTCAAGTTCAGTAGTCTTCTGTGCAGATATATCCCAAAGTAATAGCCTCTTCTGTGTTTTCCACATAAATAAATCTCCTCACCTTCAGGTTCTCTGACTACACAGTTGCCTTTTTTATGGTGTAAATTCAGGATTGTTAGCATGGTGAGTATGCAAAAATGAGGTATGAACTCTTTAGAATTACTGAATCCCAAATAGTTGGCTGTGTAGCACATGTAAACATAATGCAGGCAGTCCCACGGTGTTTATTGCTAATGAATTGTAACTGTGAATGATTACTAATAGGGAGAAGGAAAACATAATAGCAATGCAGATTGTTCTACCTCCAGTGAGTGTGTTAGGTTAGACTTACAAACATCCAAACTCCTCTTCATTTGTTGACAACTGTATATTTTTGCCATATAATATCCTCACACATTTTAAGGACAATGATATAGAATGCCTTACAGACTGCATGTCTCTGATTACTGGTCAGATAAGACAATAATGAACAACAAACACAGAGAGGTAAGGCAGAACTAAATTTTTGCAAGCTATAGTCATAAATGATTGTGTGATCACTCAGTGCACTACCTCCAAAATGAATACATGTAGAAATAACTGTTATGTGGTTTCTTAGTATTGTGGATGATGTTGCAGTTGGTTGTATGCAGAACTATTTCAGTTCCCTGCTGCAAAGCTGTTTGTGTGGCAAAGAGGGACAAGGCAACCTTACTGTGTTGTGAAGTTTCATTGGAGTGAGAGCTCAAATCCAGATCTATGTGGAAATATTTCCTGTGTACTAACAAATATTTTGTAGCATTTGTTTCATAGATTGCTTTTCTTCATTTCAACTACTTGTCACTTTTATTTATTTTTTTAACAATGTTTGCATGGTGTGTGGCTTAGCCCAAACAAGGGAAATGGAGAAAATGAATGTCAGGTTTTGCTAAGCTTATCTCGTTTACATGACTCTTAGCAGAGCACAAACCTGGACTACTAGCCCACACAGGAAGCAGACAGAACACCTGTGGACAGGGTGTCTGTAAAAATATAAAGGATACATTGTTGCAATTTTGCTTTACATCTCTTGTGCAGCAGTTAGCAAAGCTCCCTAACACTTGCAGTCATCAAACAGCTGCAGACTGGTCACAGACAGTCAGTCACTGAAAATGGATACATTCTATTAATTCTGTTGGGCACCACATAATGGTGCATAAAGCACCACAGCCAAAGGTTTCTGCAGGGGGACTATTCTGGCACCCAGTACAAGTCTGAGGTCTGGAGTAATTTGGCTCAGGCTGTATCCATTGCTACTGGCATCCATGTACTGGAGAACAGTATAGGCATCACTTTAGTGACCAACAGATTCCAAAAGGGATACCTTCAACCAGTGGTTGAATAAATTTCAAACTGCTGACATCCCACAGCTGTGTAAGTATGATAATAGAGAGTATTGCTAATACATAGAAAGCTAAATATAGTCAAGACTGGTCTGCATATTGCTCTTCTGTTCTTTTCCTGTTCTTTCTACAGCTAATCCCAAAAGGGAGTTCAATGCTCATGTTGATCGAATGGAGAGACTGAGTGAAGCAAGTGGTAAGTATGCAGCACAAGAGAAGTATTATTATAGCTTTAAAAGATGATAGATTTTTTTTTTTTTATACAGTTGCAGCACATTAAACATGCATATCCTAACTGAAAAAGCAAGTGTGCATGTATTAGTCTGTTGCACAAACTAACTTTAGGAGTTAAGTAAATGACTGTAGTCAGAGGTTGTGGGTTCAAATACCACAAGTAACAATTATGCAATACTGTATTTCTTTAATAATATTACATTAAGTTAACTCGATACAACTGCCATAAATGCCCTGCTGTTAACTGTAATCTGAACAATTGGATCAAGCATATGTGTAATAAATGCACATTTCAAGGATTACTTTCAGCAATCTATGGTTATAGTATGTAGTTGTTAGGATGTATACTTAAGTGTAATACTTCAGACAAAATAGTTGCATAATTGTGTTAAGGTATTGTATGTCACATATGATGGTGAGGTAGACCAGCCCCAGTGGATCAGTCTATCTCCCCCACTGCTACAGTACAGATGCCCAGCATATCTGGATCCCAACCTGGCAGCAGTGCTTCTGCTGCCTCTCCACTACCTGTGCCCTCAGGTAGTCCTGTCCTGGCAGCTGGTGCTGTGGTACCCCCCAGGAGTAGTGACAGAGGTGGAGATCTCATCACCTGCCAAGAGATGCCAGGGTTGGTAGATAGGGTTGTGCACTACATCACTGATGTACACCTATGCCAGATGGAGAGGCTGCTCTCCCTCATGGTATGTAAGAGGAAGAGATGTCAAGCACTCCAGCCACCAGTTGAGTAAAGGGACAGTGATGACAGTCCAGTGGGTGAGAACTAGAATATCACTGTCTCCATATTTGATTAGGCATGAGTCTGTGTTGTTCCCTCTCTCACCCCAATCATGCTGCCTTCCAATCTTTTGTACCCCTCACCATCCTTGTCTCTTGTCTTGTCTTGTCTTGTTTGTTTGCATTTGCTTTTGCACCTACCCAACCTACCTAACCTGGAAATATATGTGTCCCTTACCCAGCAATCCTCTCTTCCTGAAGAAATGGGCACCTGTCCCACAAAAAAAAATATTGTCACATACATAGCTCTCCATTTCTCACAATGTTCTTCTTGGCACACTTGATTTGGTCCGACTGGCTATACAACATGATTATGTTGTTGCTGCCCTTCTTTCTGGAGGTGACAGTCCAAATTCAGCTAATATTCTGCACATATTTGCAGTTTTCACTGTTGAAGAAATGGATAGCTATGGTTCTTTCCTGCCTCCCTCCTGCATATTCCTGTATTGCTTTCCCTTTGTTCTTCCCCCCTGCTTACTTCCCATTTCACCACTATCTTATCTACCCCATTTTTAACACCTATAATCTGATCAAAAATAGAATCACACTAAACACACATAAGTACCACAAAAAGCAACAAATCCCTTCATTTTTTGGTTTCTTTGTGCAAAGCTTGACATTGCACACCAATGTCAAGTGACGTTGAGCAGACCTACAATGCTGAGGTTACCTCTGGGAATGCCAATTAAACTTGCTGCACTAGGCCAACACATCACAATACATATACATAAAGAATTGATGTCATCGTATTATCACTGTTTATTTAAAAGTATTAGATACACCTGGATTCAAACCCAGTATCATCTGGGCTCAAAAAGAAATGTAGCAATGCATTTACACCTGCTGTCACAGAGTCAGCTAAAGAGCAGGTGTGTTTCTTAGACTCAATGCTATCTCTCAGAATTTTAGCAATGTGGCTCATATTTGTGTACTGCTTAACTAAGCACAAACAGGGAAAGTAATGGAAATGTGTATCTTGCATATGCAAACATTTTACAAACCATTGCACAAACCTATATCTCGCCACTGTGCTATGCAAGGTCACTATTAGCATGTATTAGTGCTGTTTACTGTCAGTTTACTCTTTATGCCATGAAACTACATGTGGAAACATAACACACTGAAGGCTTTATCTAACAAGATGTCAAATATTTACAATGCAGCCATGTGTTGCCTTCCCCCATGCACTGCAAACCTTATCTCTCAGTACTTGTTCACACATAAATTAACTACACTACATATAAACTATCTTCACAGTTGAACATGCCTACGCATCCATCAACTGACCATCAGAATTATCAACCCATAAGCCTAAGCAGCCTTAACTGAAAGGCTATAGAAAGAATCATCATGGACCTTATCCACAAGGACATAGGCAACCTTCAAAACTCTTGACTCAACCAAGTTTGGTTTTGTCAGGTGTAGATCTTAATTATTAAACCTTCTTTGAGAATGTCACCAAAGCCCTGGATGAGGGAAAACTGTACATACCACATATCTTTATTTAGCCAAGGTCTTTGACAGAATGCTTCTTTAGGTATCATAGAGAAACTCTCCTATCTGGGGATTAACCCATACATTACAAGATGGGTAGCCAACTGGCTCACCAACACAATGAACACTGTCAAAGTTGGGGAGTCCACCTCCACCAGTAGACCAATTACCAGTGGAGTAACACAAGGATCTGTGCTGGGGTCTTTACTGTTTGGAAACTATTTTTCTGAAGTCTAAGCAAAGGTAGATGGCCTGTGGCTTACCAAGTTTGCAGAGGACTGTAAACTGCAGGCAATCACAGAGAGTCCCCCAACAATTTTAGCATATTACAGAAAATGCAGACACAAACAAATGATTGGTGTCAAACTCATTGACTGAAGCCTAACACAAAAAATGCCTCATTGTCCACTTTGGCAAAGAAGTAGCCCAGGCTAGTTATGATATACATAGCACCATCTCTAAGCTCAAACTCAGTGATGTGAAACTTGGTAATGAAGGTTGATAGCAATCTAAACTTTGATCATCATATGTCCATAGTGGTAAGAAAAACATTCTACATTCTGCACCTCATAAATATGACCATTGCATTCAAGACCAGGGAGGTCATAGCTCCACTGTACTCTACTGTTATCAGACCACTAACTGAGTACAGTGCTCCCTTCTGTTTGTACCTCTCCAGATACCTGCAACAACTAGAGATACCACATACATTTCTGACCAAGATAATTCAGGGACTACAAAACATGACATACATGGAAAAACTGAAAACCCTGTCACTGTACTCAATATCATACAGGCTTCTGAGAGGCAACTTGTGCCTGGCCTACAGAACAGTCTCAGACCCTGCCCTAATGGAAATGCTGGACATCTGCAAATAAAATGGGACAAGAATAACTTGCTCCAGGGAAATCAACCTAGAATGTGACATAAACAGGACATGCTGGACAGACAGATATATCTCCCAGTGATTGATGCTTCTCTGTAAAAGGCTCCCACTGCATGTGAAGCAGACCTCCTCAATGACCCTATTCAACTGCAACCTTGACAACTGGATAGGTGACCATAAATTCACCCCAGGGGTGGCACCTATGCCCCTCATGGACAGGAACAGTCAGTGCTGATCACACAATCCCTCTGCTAACAAAGACCATCTAACTATGGTTAATAAGGGTACTCAGGTTTTTATATGGCTAGGCTTTGTAAAGGTCCTAGGACCATTAGCCTAGTAACCTCCTATGAACTTATGAACCTGTGAACCTATGCAGGCCTCCCAACATCTTCTCTCCAACATCCACTGCTGATGTCATCCACTATAAGATGTCCTGCAACCTTGTAAAAGATAGACTAGTGCAGTGGTGCTTACATAAAGTACTGAGGTCTGTAGTCTGTATACTTACATAGATATGGGGGTTCTGTTCTCACTGCAGTCAAATGGTGTGTTTGTGTGTATGTGTGTGTGTGTGTGTGTGTGTGTGTGTGTGTGTGTGTGTGTGTGTGTGTGTGTGTGTGTGTGTGTGTGTGTGTGTATCTAGCCAGAAGAGCATAAGTTCATATCCTACAGTTACCACTCCGATCCCATGGATTGACAGTATTTTGACACTTGCACATGCCTATAGATCCATTTTATGCAGGTATCTTTAATAGCTTTTCTCCAACATCTACTACTAATGTTATCCACCATAAGTTTTCCTGCAGCCTTGAAAAAGTCAGACTTGTGCCATGGCACTTGCCTTACATGCAGAGTTCTGTAGTCTGTGTACTTAGGTAGGAGTTCTGTTCTCACTGCAGTCAACTGTTTTGTGTGTGTGTGTGTGTGTGTGTGTGTGTGTGTGTGTGTGTGTGTGTGTGTGTGTGTGTGTGTGTGTGTGTGTGTGTGTTTGTGCACTCACTTGACATTACAAAGAGCCTTTTACACCAGCATGCTGGACACTGTTATTACCATATCCTCCTCACCAGACACTGCTGATGTCATCAGCTATATCTAATTTGTGGATGTGCACTATTTCCATTAGGGTAGTGTAAGACACTGGCCCAGAGGTCAGGCAGAAGTCACTTCATTCTATACAATATAGATTACAGTGACATGACTTTCAGTCTATCTAAACATGTTATGGCATGGTTTGTAGGCCCTGTGTTTTCTTGGTGAGAAACCCCTGTGGTCTCTCCAGCTGCTGCATGTATCTAGTGAGGTACATGCAAAAGAGAGCATTATACTTTAGTGTTCTGATGAGGTTCGAGTACAGTGGTGTAGTATAATCCTCAGATTGGAATACGATGGCATGACTTATGATGTGCACAACATAGGCTTTCAATACCAATGTGGACACTTGGTGGTCAAAATTAAGATTTCTATCTGTGTGTGTTCCCGGGTCTTGCATCACTGGATTCAGCATAGTGGGACTGTTGCCAATGTTGTAATTAGCAGGGAATTCCACTTTGCAGAAGAACAAAATAAAAACACATTTTTGCAATTATTTGTAGACTGTGTGGCTTTGTCACCAATTGTTTGTCTGTGTAAGCCCCTCCTGTAGTATATCATCACTGGTGGACTCAGTGATTGTACTTAGTATGCAAAATTCAGCAAATGTGGTAAGCCTTTATACTTTAGCCTAAACTGTCAGGGAATAGATTCCAAACAGTGAAGGGCCAAGCACAAATCCCTGGGGTATGCCAATGGTGACAGCTCTACTGGTAAAGGTCGATTCCCCAACTTTCATAACATATGTTCTGTCGGTGAGCCAATGGGTTACCCATCTAGTGATGTAAGGGTTTTTCCCAGCTGGGAGTGTATCTGAATGATATCTGCATGGGGTATTGTGTCCAAACCCTAGGCCAGATCAGTATAGGCACTATGCACTGTCTTACCTTCATCCAGGCCCATCACACAGAATCAATTTGCTGTGACAACATCACAGATCACTTATAGCGTGACTCAGCACACACACCTTTTTGACATTGTTGAATACCCACTTCAACACACCATCCACACAGACTATGGTCCTGTAGAAGGGTGTACATCAACATTCATCCATCTGAGTTTGGGGGACAGCACCCAATGCATGCATGCATAGACACATCCTGACTCATGAACCTTTACTAAATGAATACTAGAAATATCACAACTGTGTGCAACAGACCTGTGTGAGTTGTTAATCCTACATCATGTCTGTTACATCTTTTAGATGTCCTCAAAGAGGTCATCGAGGGCATGCATGATGACAAGACTATCATCCTTTTGAACTTGACAAACCCAAGGCATTTGACACAAATCCACAGTGAGGTATTCACTGAACACTTTCAGATGTGACCATAAACACCTATATCACCAAGAAGGTAGACCACTGTATCACATACATGGCATCTAATTATGTTGAAATGTGTAAAATGATCTATATCTCAGGTCCACTGATCTGGTCCGTACATCAGGGATATTTGCTAGGCTCTTTCCTGTCCATTATTTAAGTCACAGACATCACGAATTGCATATACATCTTGTGTCCACACAGCTGTCTGAAGGACTACAGATTATCAGCAATCATTGACTCCAACTGTGATATTAGTATAATACAGGCAGTATCAACACACACCAAAGATTGCTGCCACAGCCATGACAACACCTGCAAAGAAAAAAAAAAACTTGGGAGGATGCATAGCATCAGGAAAACAACAATCCAAAGTTAATGTAGATTTTACACCCTGTAATCAGACCACTAGGTATGTGACCTGTGTCCTGGGTAGATGGAATGTGGAATGTCCACCAGCATGAGGCCACAGTGTTAAGTACTTCCTTGTATGTAACACAGCTACTGAGTATGTGAAGGACATCACAGGCCATAATGACTCTACAGTTCGCAGCCTTCATCACACCAGTAAGTGTGTACAATGCACCCTTCTTCATGTACCACCCCCAAATCTTATAGTGATAGGTAAATGAAGTGTACAACCTTTGCCACAGTGACCTGCCACACATCTTATTGGCCATACCGAAGTATTTTTTATGGCATAAACTTACTGTCTGATGGTGTGGAGTTCCCATCAAGTTGTTACACCAGATTCATGTGTGCTACCTGTTCCAGTGATGCACACATTACAAACCTAGCTGATTGATAACATTGATGGCATAGGTGACATTCATGATAGTGTGGATTGTGCCACATATGTATGCACACACACACACACACACACACACACACACACACACACACACACACACACACACACACACACACACACCAGTCAACTAGCCTGTATTGATCATAATGTCATGTACAGGTATAGCAGTGTCCCTCCTAACACATTCAGCAGATGTTACAGTGTCAGGACAATATGCATTATTACCCTCATAGAGTGCAGACAAGACATAATAGTTCTATAACTGCATTTGTGCCAAACCATCTCTGATCACTCTAAATCACATGTGTTATGTCAGAAACATGGTCATTACTGGTGGTATTATTCTGATATTGTCCATGATTGTGTGTGCTTCATTTACTGTTGTCCATTAACCTTTAGCTGTGTCCCACTTGCTGGAGACCTCTGCTGAGCTTAAACTCATATTCAGGTAAATCAGTCTACACAGCTTCACAATATGCACCTACCCCAGTTGTATGTAACATCCTTGATAGAGACCCTCTGCATTGCTCATGTAAAGATGCTTATCTCACACAGACATCTTCCCCATTGTTATGTCACCTTATGTGGCAGTCACGTAATATACATTTTCACTGTGCAGTCCTTACTGTATCACATTGATATGTAATTGATGTTTCTGCTACAACTGTCTTCCATTGACATGCCCTCATCTGCTGTGCATTAGATTGTTTCACCTGTCCTCTTTCCCTGTATTCATTCCTACAATTCATCTGTGTGTCCCTGTTCAATACACACACTTCCCTCAAGTGTTTATTTTACATGGCAGTCCATGTATCCTTACAGATCTTTTACACAACTTTGGTACAGAATGCCTGGAATGGGATTTCACAATGCCATTCACTGTATCATTGTCCTGTACTGAATTTGGACCATATTCATACCTCTCAACAATCCACATTTTTGTCTTATATCTTTTGGTCTGTTCCTTATAAAATGTGTGCTTTTTTCTGCCATATCACTGGAATAATCTCGGGACTGAAGTCACTAAATAATTACATTCATTTGAGTTTCAGACTACAAATCCTTTAGAAACTGTATCTTAACACAAACCTTGTTATTCAAGCACATTTCTAAGTTTAAAAGTGCAAATATGCAAAATATGTCCCTATTTCTTGATCATTGCCTCCCATTATGTTGGGCTTTCTCCAGATTTCTTCCTATAAGAGGTTGAGAGGTTTGATAACTATATGTTAAGCCTTGAAGATGGCTGTGGCATTCTGTACAAACATGCTAACCTATTGTGCTCTGATGTAACCAGGCTTGCTATCCATGTTGTTTTACATGGTTTCCCAGCCGGCAAAACTGTTGCCAGCCACAAAACCATAGGTTCATAAGTTCATAGGTAGGTACTAGGCTATTGGTCCTAGGGCCTATATAAGCCTAGCCAAATGGTACCCTGGCTTTTGCCACACAAGAAAATTATTTTCCTGTGCCCCTGTCAAGCAGAGCCACAGAAGTGATCCCCGGGGTGATTTTCCTATCTCCCATCCAATCATCAAGATTTTTCTTGAAGAGTGCTAATAAGGAGCTCTGTTTGACATAGATAGGTAGTTTGTTCCAGAGTATGGGAAGTTTCTGGGACAGGAATCTATCCCTCCAGCATGTTCTGTTTATTGTGGTGATAAGGTTTAGGTCCCTAGAGGGTGTAGCTCAGAGGGATTGGGATTTCTTTAATTGGAGCATGTCCAAAAGCTCTGGGTTTGACATAGCTTTGTATGTTAGGCAGAGATCACCTCTGAGTAGGCAATATGTGACAGAGTAAAGCTGGAGTTTTTTAAGACGGTCTGCGTAGGGCATCTGTTTGAGGCCGGTAATCCTCCTTGTGAGGTATTTCTGTGGCCTTTCCAGTTGTTTTAGATGTCTTGTGAGGTACATAGCAAAAGGGGCGTTGTACTCTATAATGGGTCTAATGAGTGATGAGAAGAGGGGAACAGTGACCTCTTTTTTCCTGGATGAGAAACCTTTTGTGATGAGGTGTGCCACATAGAAGGATTTCCTGACTACTGTGGCAATGTGATTATTAAAGAAGCGACTACTGTCCACCTGTGTCCCAAGGCCTCTTATCACACTTTCAGTTTTATGTAGACTACCGCCTATGTGGTAGCTCATGGGTACAGAGTTTTTACCAAAAGGGATGACAATGCACTTTTTGGCATTGAGCTTGAGGCCATGGCTTTGACGCCAGGCATCTGTCTCAGTGAGGCCCTTTTGTAGGATGTCCACATCGTTAGGAGTTTTGATTATGGCTCCTAGTTTGCAATCATCTGCGAACTTTGTTAGCCAAAGACCTTCTGTGTTAGCCTGTACTTCAGAGAAGTAGATACCAAACAGGAGAGGACCCAGGACTGAACCCTGTGGTACTCCACTTGTCACTAGTCTGAAGTTGGATTTAGAGTCGGCTACTTTCACAGCGTGGGTTCTGTCAGTGAGCCAGTTGGCAACCCATCTTGTGACATAGGGATTTATACCTAGTTTAGTGAATTTATCTATAATTCCAGAGTGAAGTATGGTGTTGAAAGCCTTGGCGAGATTTAGATAGGCTGTGTGAACCACCTTACCCTCATCTACGGCTTTGGTAACCACTTCAAAGAAGTCTATCAGGTTTAGGAGACATGATCTGCCTTTTACAAACACGAACTGGGTAGGGTCCAGACTTTGGAGATTACCAATGTCATTGTTTATAAGTTCCATGATGATACGTTCCACAGCCTTGCAGACCAGGCTCGTCAGGCTAATGGGGCAGTAGTTCCCGGTATCCTTGGTAGCTCCCCCTTTGTGGAGTGGGATAACCGTTGCTGTGTGCCATTCAGTGGGCACAAAGCCTGAGGTGAGGCTATGATTGAACATGGCATTTAGGTGGGGTGCCAGTTTGTTCTGTAGTTCATGTAAAACGCAGCCTGGGATGTTGTCAGGTCCCACAGATGCTGTGTTCTTGGCTTTGGAGAGTGTGTTTTTTTCCTGTGCAGCCATGATTACAGGAACTTTGCATTCTTCCAGTATAGAGATGGGCCCTTTAGGAGGTAAGAGAGGGGTAAAGTTAGCACTGAACCTATCTGCCAGGATGTTGGCAATATCAGTTGTTTCTGTATATTTAGTGCCATTGTGCTGTAACTCAGAGCAGATCTGAGTGTTGCCATTCATATTCTTGACATAGCTATCGAATGCTTTGTGGTTGTCTTTAGAATCAGTGGTGATTTTGTTTTCAAAACTAGCTTTGGAGGATTTTATGAGGGATCTCAACTTCTTACTTAGGCTGACCACGGAGTTCCTCCAATCATGGGATTTTACTCTTTTTTGCAACAGTTTCTTTCTTCTGTTGTAGAGTTTGTTTATGGCAGGGAACCACCAGATTGGCTTCCTTTTTTTGGAGGATAGCATCTTGGTTCTGTTAGGGATTGCACGATCCATGCACTCGTGTAAGTGCTTATAAAGTGCATTTGTATAGGAATTGGCAGTCGTACCTCTATTGTCCATCAGGATGGGTGTTGTGAAGTTTGCCACTTCTATCTTAAGAAGTGTGAAGTTGGCTTTGGAGAAATTTTTTACGGTGGTTTCCCTAATGGGGGGTGGGGGTGGGATGTGGATGTCTAGGGTGATTAGCTTTTGGTCAGATCTGACCAATGAGGAACTGACCTCTGGTGTGGAACACCGCTTGCCCATGTTGGTAACGACCAGGTCCAGGATATTGCTGCCCCTGGTGGGGGTGTGGATAAGTTGATCCAAGGTGTTGGAATTTATGAATTCCAGAAAACGAGCACAAGAGTTGGTACATGAGTAGTTTTCACAGTTAATGGTGGGGTAGCTTAAATCGCCCATTATTAGGGTGTTAGGTTGTACCCTAATATTTTCAAGTGTATCAAGAAATGAGGAATGGGAATTCTGGGGCATGGTGGGGGATCTGTAACAAGCTACAATTTGGATTGCGGTCTTGCCCAGAGTTAGTTGCACTTGGATAATCTTGGATGCATTATGCTGAGCAACTAGCCTGGAGATGTGGATATCCTTAATGAATATGGACATGCTTCCGCCTTTAGTGTTTCAGTCCAGGTTAGGTGGCCGAAAGGTGTGGTATGAATTATAGCCTGGTAATGCGGAGTGCTCTCTGGAGCCTTGAACAAGGTCTCTGTCACTGCACAGATGTCGATGTTCTCCATTTTAAGGAGTGCCTCGAGTGAGTGCATTTTGAGGTTTAGACTTCTAGCATTAAGTAGCATTACCCTCAGATTTTGCTTGCCTCCTTACATTTAACTACAATACGCAACATGAAAATGCAATTAGCAATGCTGCTCACCATGCATCTTTGTGCACACACACACACAAACTCTGTGTAGGCTTCTCGCTAAGCCTACACAGAGTTTATTGAATCCCAGGGATTGTAGTTTTATACTCCTTATTGATCATATTATGCGTGTTGATGATAAACCTCTTCCGATCTGAATTCTTTAGGAAAGCAGTTGAGAGATATGCATTTTCACTCACTCTCTTTCACTTGTTCAGTCTTTGTTTCTCTTCCCTTTCTCACACACACACACACACACACACACACACACACACACACACACACACACACACACACACACACACACACACACACACACACACACACACACACACACACACACACACACACACACACACACATACACACACTCAAAATTAATTTATGTTAATTTTTTTCATCTCGCTAAATGCATCTTTTCTATATTGCTCTTATTGAGGTGTAAGTAAAATGACAAGTCCTGGTAACTGCAAGTGTGGTTATTTTTTCTGTGTTTTTTTTTTCTTAACTTTTCTTATTATCTTATGGTCTCTAAAAGCAAAGCCACATTTAGCAAATGTAAAACTATGTCATCTATTTATTTTTTTTACTACTTCACTTCAGTTGCTTTTTAAATTTTAAATTTTACCAGCAGCCTTCTGTATACACATCAAAGTCTAGTTTTGCAGTCAGGGTGAAGATGGTTTTGTTTTGTTCATTGTTTTAGGAAGTGTAACTGTAAATACATTGGATTTTTAACTGAAATGTCAGTGTACAATGTTTTGTTACTTACGTTTTCACTATTTAAAGTAATAGTGTGCAGATAAGCTAAAGTGTGGGGTCCTGTGAAAAACATGCAAAAACATTTGTTTGGAGGCACTTACTAGGTAAAACATTTAATTATTTGATATAAGCAATACGTGGTAATTGAAGTCAAAGTAAAACAGAGGCCAGTGTATCAGAAGATGTATCAGTTAGTAAATAAGCTAAAAAAATAATGTGTTTTTCTTCATCTACTGGCTAAAATAAGTTCATAATTGAAAACAATACAACATAATTTAAGAATCAAACTACAGAAACAAACTTTCATAAATTACAGCATGCCAGTCCAGCATACTTCTCTTCTTCTTTGCTTAGGGATTCTGGATTAACTAAAAACTAATGTGGGCAATGGGTTGAAATGGACTGCCTTAAACTCCATAAATGTAACTGTATTGATATACAATTAATCAGATCTCCCAAAACAACTGATTTTTCTCAGATTCTTTCTACCTGCCTTGTGAGGTGACTGCTCCTGAACCTCTAGAACTAATAAAAGGCTGCTTTACAATGCATATTTTGTAAGGGCCAACTGAGAACTGTAGTAGCTAGATGAATAAAAAAAAATCAGTGTTCTCCCGTGCAGGCAGTTATAGGATGTACAATTTACATACATTTAGTTTATGTAGATTAAACTTACTTCATTGGCTTAAAGAGTGCTGTTCCATAATCCATTAATGTTATACTGAGTTTCAATTGGGTACCTCCAGGCTTCTGAACTGAAATAGTAAAAAAATTTAGTGAGAATGAAGCAGAGATGTGCATGATAATCTAGGAATAGATTGGTGCCTGTGTTCATATACTCATCTGCAACTGCATGTGTTTGGGATAAAGAAATCTGAAAACTACCACACAGTTTGTAGCAAATACTTACAGTCTCTTTGGCAGTAAATAATAATGTTCTTCCACGCTACCCTGCTTCAGTTTTAAGGCATTAACTAGCATATCTTTCGACTGTTCCTAATTGTGAAGAACAAACCTGCTTTTATCTCATATTTTTGCCTTAGTCATAGTACAATTTTCTAATTAATCCCTAAGGATTACAGTTAGTCAATAATTTGTTTCATACCTTTTGTTGTTCAGAAAAATGTACTTTTTTTTTAACCTTCTCACAGCTGACCACCAGCTCCTTTCCTCACTTACTCGGTCTACTGGACTCACCTTAGACCAAGGAGACCCATTTCTGTAGCCAATGAGGAGATTATGGACACTAGTCCAGTGTCATATTGCTGCTGAGGAATGTGCTCTAACCACATCACCCTGTAACAGCCTTGCAGGTTCTACTATGGCTGCCTTTGGGCGGTGCATGATGTACAACCTCCAGACCAACAGCACAGAATTTGTTAGGCTCTTAATGCTGCTTTTGCAGTGAGGCTAGGCTGTACCATCTCCTAAGATAGATGAGACTATGTCAGACCCTCAATCACATCCTCACTGACCCAGACCCTCCAATGTTCATGCCCCTAACTGAACATGGATCATCTGACGCACAATCAGAGCTTTATCCCTATGGACCATGGGAAAGTGTTCAGGATATGGATGTCATTGCAAAACATGTTGCCCTAGTAACTTTTTAAGTGAAATACAGTAATTGATAACCAAAAGAAACGATACTTCACAAAATGCAATGCACTCCTGGACACTGAAGCTGGATTCCAAACTCTTTATTCCACAGGTTAAGCACTTTCATCCAATCTCTGTTGGACTTCTTCAGAACAACTTATGATAAAACTCAACCCTTTTTATACACACATTAACAAATATATAATTGAACAATTGAAAAACTGAAAATCATTATTGTTCAATAAAATTAACCAATAAATAAATTAGTAAATTTGCCCCCATTAATACCTGTTAAAATTCTAACAATTAATTAAAGCTCTATAAAAATAAAGTAAAATATTACCAAAGTTTGTTGTGTATATGTTAACCTAAAATATATTTTAATTTCAATATGGCTGCTATACTGACACTGTCAGTGACTGAAGGCACTGAAAATACTTTCTTGGTTACTATAGATGTATGTAACCTGTTTTCAGAAATACCCCACGGTGTTGGGTTAGAATGGTTGGGGGTACAACTTGGTAAGACTAATCTTTTTGATCAAGATGAAATTAATGTTCTTACCACATTGATGGAGGCAGTGTTAACTAATAATTTTTTACATTTCGAATGACAATATTACAAGCAAGTGACTGGTGTGGCTATGGAGGTGGCTCGTGCCCCCATATATGTCGAATTTGTCATGTCCCACTTAGAGCAGGAATTCATTTTTTCTAGTGAATTTTGGGCATGTATAAAACACTACACCAGATTTCTGGATGATATTTTTATTGTGTGGGATGGACAGGAAGAAATGTTGAAAAACTTTCTTCAATATATTAATCAAACAGTTGAGTTCTTTAAGTTTACCTATGAGTATAGTACAGACAGTGTGTCAGACTTGGATGTTAATTTAACCATCAACAGCAGTAACAACACTCTGAGATCAAGTATTTATAGAAAATCCACATTTTCTAACTCATATTTGGAATTTTGTTGTTGCACCCCTACCATCAGAAAAAGTCTATTGTCAAAGGACAATTTGTAAGGACTCCCAGAATGTTTACGGTGGCTCAAGATTTCCTATTGGAGCTTGAGTTTATGACGGAGTTATTTGTTAAAAGAGGTTACCTTGAAGCTTTTTGTAGGATTTTGGCAAGGGAATTTAGATCCAAAAGAGCAGGGGGTGTTTATAAGACTATACTCAGAGATATTACTGATTCCAATAATGTAAATGGTTCTAGTATGCCAAGAAATTGTAATTCAGATTCAAGAAGGAAAATGGAGAGCAGATTATTGTTCATTACCACCTTTAATCAGGATGCTGAATGGGTGACTCACATCATCCAAAAGAACTGGAGATTGTTACATGCCGATAGTTCCCTTATGGACAAGGTGGGGGACCCCCAGGGTTGTTTTTAGAAGGGACAGATCCTTCGAGGAGATTTTGGAAATGGGGGCTCGTAATGATTTCAATCAGTGTAGTAGAGCACTTGGTAATTTCAAGTGTGGTAGATGTAATGCATGTGCACACATTTTTGAGACCGGTGAAAATACATCTATTAATGGGAGAGCCTTTCATTTTCATGGACATTTCAATTGTAATAGCAAAAATGAAGTCTACATGGCCAAATGTGAACATTGTTTAGCCTTCTATGTCAGTAAGACTAGCATGCATTTTAAGGACAGAATCAGGGAACATATTGGTGACATTATGAACATGAGGACCACCAATGCTCTGGAAAGACACATAATGAAAAACTCATGCCATAGGTTTACATTTGTCATTTTACAACAAGTGGTAAAGGACAGGCAGGGTAGTGTCTTGGACCTAGAGTTAGATATATGTGAACTGAGGTGGCAATTGAGGTTGGATGCCACCACTTTCCCCGGGCATTAATGAGAGTGTCAGTATAGCAGCCATATTGAAATTAAAATATATTTTAGGTTAACATATACACAATAAACTTTTGTAATATTTTACTTTGTTTTTTATAGAGTTTGCATTCATTGTTAGAATTTTAACAGGTATTAATGGGTGTTTTAAGAATGGGGCAAATTTACTAATTTATTTATTGGTTAATTTTATTGAACAAGGATGATTTTTCAAATTTTCAATTGTTCAATTATATATTTGTTAAGGTGTGTATAAAAAGGGTTGAGTTTTTATCATAAGTTGTTCTGAGGAAGTCCAACAGAGGTTGGATGAAAACGCTTAACCTGTGGAATAAAGAGTTTGAAATCCAGCTTCGGTGTCCAGGAGTGCATTACATTTTGTAAAATACAGTAATATTTAAACATTTCCTCTAATTTTGATTCTTTGTTCCCTATTATTTATGGCTTTGTCCAGGAGATTTGGGGCAAATAAGTTGAGAGGTATTATAACTAAGCTGATATTATTTGATATGCAATGTAATAATTTCTTTCTGACTCATAAGCAGAACAACATCAAATAATATAAGCAAAAGTGAAAAAAAAATAAGGATAACAAAAAGAGAGTAACAAACTGGAAACAATCAACTGTGATGTGGTTTCTATTTGGAACATTGCCTTCAGATAAAGTTAGTTAAACCTACCAAAACATAAGGTTCTAGAACATAAAGGATCTAAGCAAAGTGTGTTGACGTCTAAGCAAGCAAGCAATAATGCCTAACAGATTGTGTGTTATTGTGGAAATAATGCATCCACCAGAGTGTGCTGAGGCCTGACACCATAGGCGGAGGGCTTCTACACCCCTGGAAGTGTGTTATTTCCTTAATAACATACACCCTGAAGCGCAGTATTGCACTTAGAGAATGGGTTACCTGTTAAATTGTTTTGCATTTATTTAGTTTTTTAATGTATGTATATATATATATATATATATATATATATATATATATATATATATATATGAATCCCCTTCAGAATGCCGAAATTCAAAACTTCAAAACCCATATGATTGCAGACCATATGTTCGAAGTTTTGAAATACCGACATTCTGAATGGGAAATTGCATACAGCGTGGACCAGGAGATTTCCCTTGTTCTTGCTGTAGTGCGATCTCGGAGTTGGTATATTTAAGTAGGGGGGGGTGAAGCCCCCCTGCTATACACAGTTTAATGTGTGTTTTTTTATTTTTACGGGTCTAGTTCACATTTTTGAACATTCAAATGTTCAGTCATATGGTCTCGGCCATATGAATTTCGAACATTTGAGCATTCACTTATGTGAAGTAGACCCACACACACACACACACACACACACACACACACACACACACACACACACACACACACACACACACACACACACACACACACACACACACACACACACACACACACACACACACACACACACACACACACATTCAGAAGGACATAAAGACAGGCCCACAGACATATAAACAAAAACAGGCACATTCAGAAGCATAGACAGATAGACAGACACAAACGCACACACACACACACACACACACACACACACACACACACACACACACACACACACACACACACACACACACACACACACACACACACACACACATTCACTCTCTGTACTTAACATGCACTTTGTTGAGTACAGTAACTCTTTGCCAACACCCCTTACTGATTTTGCTGCTCAATGATTGTCATAACAATTACTTTGGAAAAGCTTCCTGTTAACAGAGTGCCTCACCACTGTCTCTTTTAGTTTCTCACATATATAAAAGCATACACTCACATTTACGTATGCACATGCTCACTCTCACATGCAGACACATTTTATTCTGTCTTTTGTTTCCCTAATTGTACAATTGCTAACACCATAACACTGTTTAGCAGTCATAAAAAATAGTGCCTTTTTTCTTCTAAACTATGCAAGCTTCATGCCAGGTTAACTTGTGACCAAGAAGTAGAGGACTTGTTTGCAGAGAGCATTACCTGTCCATTAACGCAGGAACGTTCATTCTCCAACCAGAGTTACAGTGTACAGGTCACCCATTTTGTATTATGAAGTGATACCTATTTGTCTATTAGTGTAGCACTTGCTGATGTCAGGGAGCTCTCTGCATGGCTTTTATATGGGAAGGTGAAGGGTACACGGATGACAGACAAAACCTATTCTATACAATATGCTTCTCATACAGATAACTTCCTTCCATCACTGTAATATACCTTCAGAGAAGGAATATGTTATTATGAAGGGAATAACTGGTAAAGCCTATATTAGTTTTGCAGATCAGTAGAACCAGTAGTGAGAACTACAAACAAGATGGTTTTCTTCTAAGTAGTAATATTTATGAAAAATACAAACAAAAACAGACAAGTGCAAAAAAAAAAGGAACTGTACATAAGGAGAAAACATTCCTACTAGATAACTAAATTATTTTATCATAAAGCTGTCCAAGTCTAGAACAAATATCCTTAAGAATTGACTAGCCACACTGAAAGCTGAAGAGACTAAGTTTTATATTGATCCAAAAGAAATAAAATACCTTCCCATGTTACTTCTCCGTGGGAAATGTAGGTATGTGATCCTTTTTGATTCAGTCACATTAATGAGCACAGATGATAATACTGTCTATCAGGATAGTACAGTTTTGTACCTACCATAAATGTAGATGTCCGATAGATATGCCATCTTCTTCAGTGTTTCTTGCCCAGATGCCAGGTGCCCCCCTAGGAAGCTAAATTAAATATGGATAAAAATAATCCAAACATGCACAACAGTAATAAAATAAGATGATACAGGAGGAGATACCCAGCTAATGGGATGACATCTACATTTATGGTAGGTACAAAACTGTACTATGTCCTTCAAGAATGCAGCACGGTGTAATATATGGGTTGAATACCATAGCCAAGCTGGGGGTGGATCTATGGATGGATATAAGCTAAAAACAAACAGTTGGTCAGACTTTCTGGTGGCCTTAGTTCTGTCAAAGTAGTAACATAGTTGTCTGTGCATGTCCAAAGTATGCAGTAGTTTTTCCCCTTGTTTTGAGGATTGGGGAAGAATGTAGGCAGGTGAATAGCTTGATTTAGAGAAGACACCTGGAAATAACTTTTTTTGAATGTGTAGTATTTGTTGAGAGAGAGACTCTCTGATGAAAAAAAAAAATGGGAGGCACTAAGAAATTGAATTTCTGAAGTTGCTGCTTCAAATGGATGGAGGAAGAGTTAATTTTTCAACACATAATTGAGGTCCCATGGTACTGGGTTGTCTTCTTCTGGGAGGTATTTTTATTTATTTTATTCCCTAGAAACTGTCAAAGCGTGTGGAAAACACTGAGGGTCAACAGTTATTTCTGTGTTGAGATTAAGTTGAGGAATGATGAATATGAAGAGTGAAGTATGAGAGTCCAGTAGTAGTGAAATAGTATCTGGAATTTGGAAAGAGAGCTGTGGAGAAATCATCATGGTAGCCAGGCTGTCAGGGTGTATGTTTTTTTTCTTGATGTATGTACAGTCTGTAATGTGTGTTATGTTAAGAGCAGGGCCATAGGGTCCAGAGGCCGGGGTTTGGGTTGGTGTTATGGTCAATAGCAATGTGTGTTGCCTGCCAGTCCCCCCAGTCGGCCTATCAGATGCCTTGTTTATGTACCACATGACAGTGTGTGTGTGTCCTTATTATAAAATGAATGTATCACTGCCAACATCTCCTTTTGGTTTACTCTGGTAAATGCTGCTGCTTTTCCTCTGTGAGGTGGGTTGGTTGGTTTCTGTGTAATGCTCTGTCCCTGCAAGAAATCTGAGGTATCTTCTGCAGCTTTGTCTGACTGGACAATCCTTTGTATTGCCCTCTACCTGGGGCGTCTGCTTTTTTTTTTCCCCTTTGTGTGTCTGAGCCGAAGGACCAATTTTTTTGAGGGCCAGTCTCTGCTGCTGAATCTGGGTGGCTGAACTGAAAAGGAATGACTGTCTGTACTGTCTTTGTTTTTTTTTTTTCTCTTTGGGTGGATTTGTCTTGTGCATTAGCACCAAACAGCTTCTTTTTTTCCAGAGGTGCATCAAGTAACTTTTTACTTTAATGGTGGTCAGGCAAAGACATCCTTAACCTGCTGAGTGTTATGTATAAGATCCTGCAATGCCTTTTTTCAATATAGGCAGGAGAGGCTAACTTTTTTCTGTAAATCATCCAGGAGAAAATCTTGGTACTGACATGTGGAAAAGGCAGTTAAGTGACCTCATGGCTAGGGTAGTAGAGGTATATACTTTTTTACCCCATCTCCACCTTGACCTTGCTTCTGCTGCTGGCAGAGTTTTTGGCAGGAGGAGGTAGCTACTCCCTCCTGTCCTGAGAGAAATAAATCCTATCCAAATCCAGGGCCAGTTTAAAAGGTGTGCTTGTGTAGGACATCTATAGCTTCTGTTCTCCGCTTGACACAGGAGGGAAAGGAAAGAGGCAGGGGAGTCAGCTGGAGTCAGAGAAAAAACATCAAAACATCCGTCTGTGCTGGGAAAGCTGAGGGAAAGGTAGAGCCTTTTTCTGGAGTCAGAATTCCTGACCTGCCCATTGTTTCTCTGCAGGTGGCTGAGAACCCCTGTCGGATGAGGCTGAGTCCCCTGATAGAAATAAGATCTGCAGCCAGAGACATGATCTGATTGTCAGATGAAGGGGCCTGGGTAGCAGGCTTAGGATGAGCCTTGGCCTGGTGGAGGCCACCGCAGAGAGATCTCTGACCCGAAGGTGGTGTTAATGTGTCGCCCGGCCTGGCGGCCGGATTTACTTCCACTTCCTTCGAAGCAGAGCACTAGCTAGCAGAGGTTTAGATCGTGGACGCTGGGCCGGGAGGGTGTCGGTACTCCAGCCGCTTGGACGCCGGAGAGGAGGCTAGGCGAGCTGATCTGTTCAAAAGTACTCATGACTAAATGCATTTGCTCCATCATTTGCACTCAAACTACAGTCTGCAGGAATATGCATCTAAACCTGATGATGCAGGTAGTATTACTCTGCACCATGAACACACTTCAGTGATGTACAGAGTTATTAACTGGTAGGAATGTAGCCTAGTGGACAAAGTGACTACTGACAGAAACATTACAACAGGCAAACATTACATCAGGCCAACATGGGTTTGAGACTGCTTGCACCCACTAAATGAATCCAGGAAAAAAACATTTGGTTACTTATTCTCAAGGATCATATCTGAAGAATCAGATGATCTCCTTGGATCTTGCTTGACAACTATGCACAGAATTAGTTATTTAATTAAATATGGGAGGAAAAGGAGCTTATCTTCATGGAAAAAGCTGTTGAACACTTGTGCTCCAGAAAGTATTTCAGATTTAGGTGTATAATTTGACTCTTCCACATAGCTTTAGTACATGAGCCAGTTTACTGACATGTGTACTGACATTTGTTGTGCTATTGATTTGTTTTACAGCCTGGAGGATTATTTATTTATTTAATTAACATTTGTTTACCGGGAAAGTCCGACTGGGTCAGGAACCCATTTTCAGAGGTGGCCCGGGGAGAAAAGTTCCAAATGATACATGAATGTTAAGACAATTTACATGAACAAGATAAAAAAACAAGTATTATAAAATGACTGGCCATTAATATTGGAAACCTAGCATGCTAACTGGCCAGCCCAACCAGCGTGCCCATTGTAAATTCCAGAATATACCAATGGAAAAAGGTCCGGTCACCCGGACTTCTTTCCATTTGTATATTCCATAACTTTTATTTTTGTATTTTTGTTTATTTTTTAACAAAAATTAAAAAAAAACCTATAGTCTGGACTCCAGACATACCAGAGAGGCAGCATGGAGGGAATACAAAGAAAGTCAGGTACGTTATTTAAGACTAAAGACATGTACCTGATTTTCTTTGCATTTCCACCATTCTGTTTCTCTTTCCTACCCCTAAAGTAGCTGAAACTTTTTTTATTAAAATAAATAAATAAATAAAACGGAGCAACGGAGACTTTCTTTTCTCCATTGCTTCCTTCTCAAAGCATTGATGTACTGGGTATACATGGGAATGCAAGTTCCATACACATGCTCAGTACATCAAAACAAGGCAGCAGGATACCATCACCATGGAAGAACAGTCCAGCAACGTTATACAAAGACATTATTTAAGAAAAGTTAGTATTTTTTTTCTTAAATAATGTCATTGTATAATACCAATAACTGACTCCGTGTTTGTGGTATATTGAAATTTACCCAGGATTGGCTTTACATAATCACTCAGGCTTCGCCCTCATGATTAAACCACACCAACTGTGGGTAAATCTTCAATATACCACACCACATCATTGGTTATTGCTTAATTAAAGCACACATGAATAATAATTGAATACTAAATAAGTACAGAGAGGTATATGCAATAATAAATATAAAATAAGTACAAAGAGGTAGATAAAATACAAAACATGTACTAAATTAAAGTGAAGTGGTAGATTTCAAACTTTTTTTTATAAATACAAAATAAGTACAAAGAGGTAGGTAAAATAATAAAACATACTAAATTAAAGTGAAGTGGTAAATTGCAAACTTTATATATATATATATATATATATATATATATATATATATATATATATATACACATCAGGTAGGAGTAAGGTAAAGAATGAGCATCAGAACATTAGATGCAAGCAGATGCTTAGAAGGATGGGAAAGTTAAGGGTGTACATGTATGGAAAGTCTGTTAGTCCAATATGCTAGTGGTTAGTAGATGAAATGCCTGTTTTACAGATAGAAAGGAAAGCCCATAGAAATTGATTGGAGTTCACCTATTAGGGAAAGAGCAGGGGCAGGCCTGGTGAAGGTTCAACGATCAGAAGGTTCGCAGATCAGCAGATCACCTATAGTCAGTGTATTTGGTGGCCAAGATAGAACAATGGTGCTGATCTCAAAAAACCTGGAAGACACACATCAAAGCTAAAGAGGGTGAAGGACTGGGCAGGGACAGAGATAGACACTGACAAAGTAACTTTCTTGGAGACTACACTAAACCTTCAAATCAAAGAACTGCAGGAATGCAACACAAGGGCACAAGATTTTCAGCAGAGACTTTCTTTGTTACACTATAATTTACAGGACTTCCAAAACTGACAAAAACAGGACCATTTAAGGTTCACTTACTTAAAAAAAGAATGCTGAGGGTTCAGCTATGGTAGATATCCTAGAAAAAACACAATTTCCAGTGCTGAAGATGGAGGCAGAGAAACCAGTCATTACTGAGAGACAGAGCATACCACACAGGGTATCCTACCAGTTGCCTCCAGGGCAAACCCTATCAAGTTATTTTCTGGGTGCTCACTTTCACAAGCATGGAAATGATCCTTAAAACCACAAAAGAAGACAAGTACGTCCACCTGGTGGTCTCTGCAGTACATTTAGCTCAGGATTTGACACTGATCACAAGTAAACACTGCAGAGCTTTTGTAAAAGTCTGGAGGTTATGTTTTAATAAATAACTTGCCTGCATGGAATAGAGGGAAGAAGCCTCTACTATGACCCAGATGACCAAATAACTGTTAATGGCTCATGTACTATAGAAGTCAGGAGAAGGAGAAAGATATGAGTGAGTGTCCAGTGTCGGCTCAACCATCATAGGAGAAAAAGATGATCCAGCTCAGTTCAATATCAACATCTATTGGAGAGAGAGAGAGAGAGAGATTTAAAACATGTAGCACTATGGGTCAGAACATGTATTAGGCACTGACAGATCATGTCTGTATTACGGACTTATTCTCATGTGGGTGGAAATGTGTACTTTCCCAGGATAAGGCATAGCACACTGTCATGTCAGATGCGAGGAGATGGGTAAGGCAAGAAAATGTAATATACCTCTTTTGGGTACTTGGATGATGATCATACCATGATCAGCTCTTCCTCAACAGGTGGAGAATGAATAGGATGTAGCAGTTATGGTGGTAGGTAGTAGCAGGCATGGAAGATGGGGAAAAATAAAAAAAGCACAATTTTCCTATTACACTGAAATTTCTTACTAACTGAATATATCCTGGAAGGATGAGGATCATCTCCTTTCCACCTAAAAATTGTTATGAAGCTCATTAAGCTTCATCTACTAATTAACATGCTGAATAATGAAGTTAATGTAGGTCTCATCGCTACGTGCACTAAGCTGCACCTGCATATAATGCCGCCAGGTAATTTGTAGCAGTAGCAACAAACAGACCACCAAGCACTACACCTATCCAACTGCAAAAGCAGAGACTGTCTGGATCAGTGGACAGGGAGTCTGCACTTGTTTCTGTGTATCATAACCAAGAGCCACTTTTACATTTTGCCTGTGGAAAAAAGCAGAAGAGATAATTAGTGGGTCAAACATGCAGTTTAAGGGGAATATAACACCACCCCAACCCAAAGTGTTCAGTGCCAAAATATGCAGTGACAAAACAAAAAAGAAAAGTGTAACCACTGAAGTAGAGTGATTCTGAAACTAGCAAATGAAGCCCACAAATGACTTGTGGTATTCAAACTAATGTAAGTTAAGGTCTAGCCAGTGCACTCACCTTGGTGGTCAGGGTATTAAAATGTTAGTCTCACAAGCCTCCTGTCTCACCTTAGACATCTGTGTCATGGCTTGTACTGGATGTTATGCATTCTGAGATAAGGAAAGCTATGCTAAATCACTTCACTATTAAATTTTAAGTCCTAAATGTCACAATTAACTCATTACAGCCAAGTACGCCTCGAGGCATTAATGCATTTAACTCCTACTGACACCTCTAGGCATCAAATATTGCTTGTTCATATTTGCTTTAATAATTCAAAAACTATGCCATGTACAAGTTATCAGAATATTTCATCTTAAAGCATACATAATGGCAAACTCAATTGTATTGATATTTGACCTCTGTCTATTGCAGCTAAATAGAGATTGAATATTATTTGTATACAGTTTATTTTTATTTCAACAATTTTCATATTTCTCTAAATATCTCAACATTCAGAAAACACAGACAGAACTGCATACTCTCATTTGTGAGCTTACAGCTGTATGAAGAAAATCCTGCTGGCAGTATGTGTCTTTCCTGAATGGTTGCTGAGATATCATAAGCTGGTTATACAACATTACCAAATTAATATTCACTGCCTTTATTTTGGCTTATAAAATCCATTTTATAGCATTGAATTGAATGAATGCCACTAATGTAATGATTAATTTATCCTGCATAGTTTGCCATTTATAGTTTTCTGTTAACACTTATGGTTCCAGAGATATGAATATTTGTTTGAACTGTGAGGTGATAACTTCATTTTTTTAATGGCTCAAGCCATACCAACTGGGGTTAAAGGTACACACTCAAAAGAGGTGTACTTGGGGGAATGAGTTAATGGACAGACACAGTTACTAAATTCTGTGGCACGGCATCATGTGAATATTACTCCTCATTCAAGAAATTAAACTAGGAAAAAGAAAAATGAGTTGTTTGAATGATATGAGTAACGTACTGGTAATACTGCACAATGTAGAATATACCTTTCCATGAAGAGTGTTCACAAGGGTAAATTCTAAACCCGGTTGTTCCTTGCTTCATGTTGAGAGTGACAAGGAGGGTAAATGACTGATGGCTAATATCAGATATTCTGCAGACAGATTCTTTTGGGCTTGATGCATCTGTCAAATATCATCTCCTGCCTCTCTGCCATTTTTTCATAAAGCTAATAGTTTCAGTCAGGGGGTGATATGCATTCTCCTACAGGTGACCTTAATGTTGTATTGAATTCTATTATACACAGGAGTAACCCTACAACTAAACAACACCTTAGAACTCAAAGAGTATTTATGTCCCTTGTCACAGATCAAAAGTTAGATGGTGTTTAGAGGGAACTTACCCCAGATGAGACAAATGAATTTATCTAACATTACCAACAAAATTACTTGCCCTCAAATCAACTACTGATGTAACTTTTCCTTAATATGACTTATATTTTATGCTTTAGTCCTAAATTCTCTTTCAGCCCCATTTATCTCTCACCCTGTCCCCTCTACACTCATTTTCTTACTGCCCTTCCCCTGCCCATAATCCATATGTTCTCCTACAACCTTCCACAATGTTCCCACCCAATGACACTTTCTGCCACTTCTCACCACTGCACCACTAACCGCTGCTCCACTCACCCCTCTCAAATTCATTAGATCGTGTCTATATGTTTAAGAATATTTGTAAAATACATTTCTGCTGTATATGTTCCAATCACCGCTACATATTATTTTATTGTTATACTCTTTTTAAATTGCGAAATGTAAATAAGCTTATCTATATAAAAGTATCTATATGAAAATATACATGCTTTACCTATGTTATCCCTGCTTATATAAAATTTAAAATGTTATTGTGTTTACAAGAGTATACATTTCCAAGCCAGTTCTGAAAATGGTTGCTTCCCCTATTAACTAACAGTATTTAACATGCTGAGAACTCAAGTCACTGAGTTAAACTAGCTGCAGTTCAAGCCAATTGCACTCCTTTTATGGGGGGTGCAATCCTTCCTATCCCCCTGAATTTATATATACCAATGTCACAGTTGCACACACATGAATATAGAAGAAAACTCCCAAAGCAAAGAAATTACTGGTGATCTTCTATAGAAATCAGAGATTAGCAAGTTAAGTACTGAGGATTTAAAATCATAAAATGGAGACATTGTGGTGTTGGGGCTCAAGGAAGTACAGAAAGTGTCAGTTATTCAGTGTTATCAGTGGTACATTCTGGTAAACAATTCTAAATAATTACATTTCACCACTTCAAAAACAGGTTGTGTGGCAGTATAAGGTGTGTGACAGATTTTACAACTGTTGATTGATTAAAGGTGTATTTCTCTACAGGCTGCCATTTTTATTACAGCACAAGATGTTTTAGCAAATGTTAAAGCTGCCATCCAATTGATAGCGCTGTTACAATTTAAATGTAATTTGTGTGTCAATATAAGGCATGTTAACATTTTTAAAGCTGAGTTCCAGTGCTGTTGTCACATCATTGCCATTTGTGTGAAACTGTCACCTGCTTTCTGATTCAGTTGCCATGTGACTGCCATCTTGAGGTTCATGTACAAGGTCCTAGGTACAACATGAAGGATTATATCTATGATTCCAGTCATAACCAAGTTATTATGTGTTTGAGTCATGGATTTCAAGAAATTTACTTCAAGAGCAGAATAAAGTAAAGCCGCAAATTTGTCACATTCAATGATCCTTTAAATTACAATATATATATATATATATATATATATATATATATATATATATATATATATATATATATATATATATACACATAAAACAAATCATGCAGAGATGTTTGCCTAAGCATCCTCTTTGTGTGAAAAAAAAAGAAAACATGCAGAAGTCAAACAATTTGGAGGGTAATTTTTAATAAAAGAAAATAAAGAGTACACTAGATAAGCACTTTCATTTATAAAATCAGCACATGGACTTAATCAGACAATTTCAAATGTAGGCACGGGTGCTTTTAAAAGGAAGCATAGTCTTGTGACGCAAAAAAAACAACCAATCAAATAATTAATAGTGAAGAAATATGATTTGTAAAAAAGTTAAATTATTAGCATAATTTAATCCTTATTTTAAACATTGAATTTAAATTGCCATAGGAACTCATTTTTCTCTAAAACGGAATTAATGTATCTACCTCTCAAATTACTTTGAACTAGTTCCATGCCAAAACGTAAAACCTTTTTAAATGAATGCATTGCAAACTGTACTTACACAAAGCATTTTCCATATCTTATTAATAGTTTCACCTTCCCCCTCTCTTTTAGTTTTTTAATAGATTTTTTTCTATATAAAATCTTTCACAGGAAAGTCATTGTGCATAATACACTACAAGTCTACTGTCACAACTAAAGCTGCATTATGCACCTACTATCTTCCCAGCGGAACCATATTCACTCCAGAAGGACTACTAATCATAAATCAAAATTCTCTATAACAAAATTATTAAAAGTCTCACTCTGTTTATTATTATGGAACAGAACCTAGATATTCCTTACTTTCAAAATAATTTTATAAATCTGTGGAATGCTTCTGGACAGATTTAGGACAAATTTAGGTGTCTCACTAGCAATGTTGCTAAGAGTTTCAGTTGTCTGTGTATAGTCCAGTGCTTCCTAATAATATTTTTAAAAGCAAACCTGTCCCCTGTAAATGTCAAAACCAACTCTACATAATCAATCGATTTGTTAATTTTGCTATCCTACTATCCTTGTCTACAACCAAACACACTAAAAAAATTCCTCAGTTGATGAGCCCAGTTATTGTCTATCTTTAAAAATGTACAATCTCATTGCATTTTTCTACAAAAATACCTTCATCAGTGGTGAGCCTTGAGGCAAAAATAAACTGATTCTTCACTATACCATGCTTAGTATGTCAAGGGGTGTAGGATAGTATAATCCAAATCTATTGGTGATAATAAGCTTTTTGTAATCTTTGTTGATAAAGTACCACCACCATCGGTGTATACCTTTATATCTAAATTAATCTCTTTAACATGGGTATTAACTTCAGACTTTAAACATGCTGTTATACTGTTTACATGTTCCATGAAAACATTTAGCTGTTCAAAAGATGCTTCTCAGAACACAAAAATCAATAAAACAAACATACATTTTGCAAAACTTAAACAATGCAAACTAAAATATTTCTACTTCTTCCCAAGATGCCATAGAGATGTTGGCATATGTAGGGACCATCACCTCCCCTGTAACCACACCTGAAATATATTAGCATTCTTGGCTACACATAAAAAAATTCTATACATGAACTAAATCTATATCTATATTCATTTCTTTACTGAACATATCTAAAAACACTCTGACCAAATCAATGCCTTCATCACTGAGTATAACAGCACAGAGGGAAACTACATGTAAAGTCATCAAAAAGGCGTGTGTATTTACCAACAATTGTAGTAACATGTTTACAGAATCATGAGTCCTTTACCAAATACTTGACAATACCAACCACCAATTTTAAATAATACTTAGTCATTACAGCAAGAGGGTCAGTTTTGGATCTCCTGTTGCTAGAACAGATCAAAAAGGAGAATTACTTAAATTCTTGTGTAGTTTGAATAAGCCAAAAAATATTGGCAGCCTTCAATGAACATCAGTTAAAAACTCAAAACTTCATTAGAAAAAAAAAACACCTTCATTGAAGAACTCAGTGTTAAAGAAACAATATTTCTGTAACTAGAAAAAATAAGCCTTCTATCAAGTTTTTATATTGTGTAGTGTCAGCAAAAACAGCACTCACATTTTCTTAATAAAAACAGCATTCACATTTTCTTAATAAAGCACCTTGTCCATAACAATTAATGATTCCTTTTAGTCTGCCAGCATAATCTTTATAGAATAATCAGAATCAGTCTTATAGGCAAAATGTAGGATTTACCCCAAATATTAAACTACTTATGATTACTTTATATCACATCCCAGCTCAGTTTTACTTCTCAGTCAACTTTCTTACTTACTGATGTGAATTTACTATTACAAGTATGTGTTTCTCTTCTGAAAAACGTGCTTTTTAAATGTATCTAGCCTTTCAATGTGCATTATATATGATGACACGTTTGTGTCTATACCCTAATTAATAATCAGAAGTTGCTCCTAATAATTCATTTGGATAACTTTTCTCTCTATTAATTTACCCTTTTTCCTTTCAATTGTCACCTTATGTACCTCTATAGCACACATATTTCTGATAACTCTGAGAAGACTACTACATTTAAGATGGTGCAGAGGAAAGCTGTCAGAATATGGTATTTTGCTGACATCAAGTGATTTCCTGTAAATAAATAAAAAAATAATATAAAAAAATTATATAATACAGAAATATAATAAATATAATATGAAACATCATTCAAGACCTTTGTAAATAACATCTAAAATTGTTACTTTGCCCAGACTGTTTATTTATTTGACTTTGTTTACTGGGATTCAACACTGATCAAATCTGACCAATGTCAGTCTCAGCCAGCGATCAGAAACTGACTAGACATATAAAACAGACAAGGGCGCAATAACACAAAAATGACAATAAACAATACTGTGGTAATGAAATACTGTGCATACATGTTAACTCCAGTGCCAACCCCAATGTATTAAGTTACAATATGTACAAAAGTTTCAAAATATTCAGGAACTTATAGGAAAATAAATCTGAGATGTGAAAAGGCATACAGGATCTTAGTGGTTGAATTACAGTGGAGAAGAGTTAAAGCAGGCTTAAGGGATGTGACCTAAGGAGTAGCAGGTGCATTCTGCTTGATTAGCTAAATGTAACTTTAGTAGGGAACACAAATTTGAATAAGAGGATGAGTCTTTAATTTCTGGTGGGAGGGACTCCCACAATTTGGGCACAAGCTTTGAGAATGCATGGTCTGAGATATGTAGCTTGAACGTGGGATTTATATTTTAGGGCCGGAGTGCTTCAAGTTTCTTAGGTTGCATATGGAAGTGTGCTTATTAGTTTTAAGTTTTAAGGACAGAGAGTTTTTTGTTTTTTTTTATGTTTGAGTTTAAGCAGTTGTGATGCAAGGAGCAGATCTGCCCTTTGGTTATATGGTAAACAACTTCATAGGTGTACTATATAGTGATGTACAATATTCTCTAAGTTCAGAAGTAAATGAGAACCTGAAGATACAGTAAAACAGTATGGGTTGTTTATTGCAGCTTCAGAATGTAATTGTACATGTAAAGTCAGTTGAGACAGGTATTAAATAAAGTGAGGCCATAGCTAGTAAGAGAGGCTTTTGAATTACAGCAACAAAGCTATTCATCTGTGTATACTGATGGGACTATTGTATTATAGAATACCATCTTTGAATTTGACAGGAGGTACTATTTATAGCTTCAGGGGATGTCCGTATGTTCCCTCATGGCTCCCACTTATGCAGGTACTTATTTGGCATACAAAGAATGTTTTTCATTTCTATTTTACAACTCTAATCATTTACTTATTAAGTTTTCAAGATTTGTTAATTATGGTTGTTTGTTACTAATCCTAACAAATGTACAATCAATTGATTTATTTTTCACAGAGTCAGATAAATATATTTGAATTCCAATAGCACGTATTAGTTTTATATGGAGGCAAGGCCCACATCCCACATCCTAACAGGAATTATTCTCTACACCACCAAAAATATACTATTCAAATTCTGAGTTCCTAGAATCTTGTGAATGAAAGAAAGAAAGAATAGCTTCCCCAGAGTTGCCATCTTTCCCAAGCCAATGTTATGCAACCTAGGAATTGTAATATTTAAGATGGGGGCATGGCAGTCAATCGCCAAGACACACACACACACACACACACACACACACACACACACATATGAGAAATGCAGTGAGGTGTTCCTACCTACAAAAGTATTGTCAGATTGGTATAGTTTTTGATTCAATGACTGCAGATTAAATTAGTTACTTTCAGCTTGCTTTGCTTCAATGAAAAATTATTTTTGAACGTAGAGGTAATGTGATAGATTTGACAAAAAAAACACATACACACATATACTATAATATCAGCAGCTTAAACAAGCACAGCCAGTGTAAAAACAAATAAACAATGGGAAAAGACACAGACTTTGAAAAAGACTACAGTATCATAGCAATCTCATCAGAAGATTCTGCCTGTGATGAATTTGAACAACCACAAAGAAAAAAAAACATAAAATATGACACAGGACAGAAAATATAGACACCAATAATCCCTAATAGAATGAGAAAAGAGTTACAATCTTTGTATATACAGTTTGGCAAACTAAGCATTAATCCTCACTGTATGGTGTGGGTGTGCAGAGTGGGTGGGCAGCTGCAATAAATACTTGTCAGAATAGACTTGCATCATTATCTGGTGGGTAAAACTAACTTCTCCTTTGCCAGTGACAAGTGAATCTCAAGTTTCCTTGTTTTTGTAAATTTTGGTTCCCACACAGCTATTCATCATCAGCCATGTTCAAGTGTCCCTTCTCACTCCTCCACCATTGCCTCTCCCCAAAATCTGCCCAACTTGCCCTTTAGACAGGGATACCCTCCATGTTAGCAATGTAGGTGAAATTCACAGTGTAAGCAGCTGAAAGGAGGCACTTAGAAGGAGATCAGGATGTCCCAGTAAGATGCCTACACAGCCAGGTGCATGATTTTGTGTGCTACATAGAGAAAGGGAATTTAGACTGGGCAGAGCTTACTGATGCCATATGCATGTCTGAATGCAGAATCAGTCCACTTCAGCTTCCTCTATTGTCAAGCTTATCATTGGTCTGCTTGTGATTATAGCACTAGCCCCTGCCAATAGACAGCACCCCAACTGCCAGCAGAAATCCCTATTCTCCATCCTTGATTGGCTGAGCTGACAACTGCCACTCATTGCCATTCCCTCTGACCTGCCCCTCCATCACCTGCTCTACTAATTAGTCTCTGGATGTCTGGGATCCTGTCAAGGTGCAATCCTTCTATGCCTTGGAGCCAGGCCTAATTTTCCCTTGTTTTGTACTATATCTGCTGCCACACATTGACTGGCAGAGCAGAGCATATGGTATTGAAACTGATACACATCAGTCAGCAGCACTCATTGGCCCATTTGGTAAATATAGGGGTGCTGGTTTGTACATATTCACACACACACACACATTCTGTAAGTCCCACTGCCTATGGAGCCTGCTATACTATCTGCTGCCATAATGCAATAGTTCCTAAGGACAGTATAATCACTACACTTGGAGATGCATGTATTGCAGAGTGTGACTGTTATGAGAACATCTGTAATAATCTTTGAAAATGTTCTGCTGTCTCAAAAAATGTATACTAAATCTATTTTGAGTCAAGGCAAAGGTGAAAAAGTGGCTTTGTGCTGGCATTTTCAGTGAGGAGCAATATGTAAAACAAAATGTGTAAAATGATATATAACTATGCACTTGCTACTGTAGAAATGAATTGCAGTTTACAAATTATGAAACTAAACTAAACTATTGCTTCTTGACTGATTGTGCATATCCTTGGTGCACATCTTATGCTTCTTGGATGATCATTAAGTCACAGGATGACTTTGTTATTTGGATTCAAGCTTGCTACTCTTTCTCTTTCACTTTTGTGTACACAATTGTGAATCAGAAAGACATCTTCGAAATTCAAAGAAAATCCATAGAAAATCATGTTTGGAGACTTATAGGTAGTGGAGCTGATTGTTGATTCAAAGAGAAACAGTTACAAAAGTACAGAAGTTATACTGGTGATTGCTGGTGGATACCACTGGGGAGAGAGAGAACAGCTATACAATTTAAAAACTCTGACATTTTCATTTTGGACTTAATATCAAAATAAGTTTCAAGTTTAGATGTTAGATAATCATTTTCTGATCATTATGTGCCTTTTTGTGTTTTTTATGTTGAATTTCTTGTGCAAGTCTTTTACAGTATGTTTACTTGAAAAAATAAATATTTAACTTATTTATTTCAAATAAAGAATTGTATTATTACATTTTCAATGTTTGTGGTTGATAAAACGTATTGCTTAAAAGAGTTATGCATTTTATATCAACTTACAACTGCATTGCATTACTTAGAGGTAATTGTTACCATCTAAATATTTAAAGATTGGTTTATTTTAATCATAAACAGTAAGGTATGTTCTTGGTTTTGTCAGTTTTGACTAAATGTTGGTATCATACATTAAAGATTGAGAAGGAATAATTTAGTTTTGGTGGGTCACTTTTTATTATCCATTCTGTGAAATATACTGTGTGTGTGTGTGTGTGTGTGTGTGTGTGTGTGTGTGTGTGTGTGTGTGTGTGTGTGTGTGTGTGTGTGTGTGTGTGTGTGTGTGTGTGTGTGTGTGTGTGTGTGTGTGTGTGTGTGTGTGTGTGTGTGTGTGTGTGTTTGTGTGTGTGCATGTGTGTGTGTACAAAATATCTCTGGTCATTTTCAGTTATTGTTGACAAGGATACACTGAAAAGCAATGGCATGCTTTGCCTTTCTTGATAAGGGGGAGTACAGTATGTGGGTGGGTACTGGAGAGGCATAAATGTACTTATGGCTCAACTGTCTTGTACATCCTATACTCATCTGAGATCCTCTATCCTCTAAGACAATAACAGTCATCTGTAGCTGTACAGTTTGCAACTTATGTGAATGTGGCAGTTCTTGGCTATTAGTAAAGGCAGTAATGTCTATTTACTATACAACCTTAAGATAACTTTAAGGCCAATTGCCCTTTGTATACAAATTGGTAGGAGTGGTGGGTATCAAACTCCATATTTCTGCTTCTTTCTTACATGAAATATCAAGGTAATTGTGTGTCAATTAATGTCGATGCCTGTCACACATTAATTGATATTAGCAGGAGAGAGAGAGATTACCTGCCTGTTCATTACATATTAGTTACAGGCAGTAAATTGGATTATATTCTTGTTCAGTACATACTAATTATTTCACTTGTACAGTCTGTAAAACAGTTACTCTTGTGGCCACAAAGTAAAGCAGTAGCAAATATTTTACTTTCTAAACAGAGTAATTAGGAAGAGGCAAATATGGTTTATGTGAAGTATGGAAAAATGTTTATGGCACAGATGGCAAAGGAGAGCAAAGTCAAAGGAATTTTATATGCCTCAATATCCAAGGGATACACAGTAATGGCCTTTTATGTTGTCAAAATGCAGTCCACTAAAATTGGAGACTGTCCAGCAGTGTCCATAAGTACAGAACATGCATTAAGGAGATGCAGTTCCTCCCCCAAATGACCTCAGAACTCATATGGAATTAAAGCTGAAGATAAGATAAACAGAGCTTAAGGCAGCTGAGAGAATGGAACAGCTTGAGATGCAAACAGAGTATAAGCAAGTTGCTGAATGGGAAAAGGAGAAAAAGGAAGTGAAACTGTAGGGCCAACATAACAGGAAGATGCTAGCCCTTTGCAAAAGTAATGGAAATACTTGGGGGAAGCCAAATCATAGATGCCAAGGTCAGTGTCAATTTATTTCATCTGTATAAAGATGGGGTGGCTTTGATTGTTTTATCGGTACATTTGAAATGGTGTGACATCAATACCAAACTGAACAGGGACAACAAACAAGATGTTCTCACCTCTTCTCCCTGGAAAGGAAATTTATGCTGCATCAAAAATGAATGAACATGAATGTTATGAATTGTTTAAATTAAGATAATGTTAATCTGTTTATTTGAATGCTTTAAACTGGAGATTTTAGAAAAATTCAGATAGCACTGAAGGAAGTAAGATGACAGTGTGATTGGTTATATTGCTGATATAAGCACTTACTTTCATAGATGGATAGATGGACATCAAGTCATTACATTAGAAGTGGTAAGAAACCTTACAATAAGCATGCAAACAGTACTCTGTGACCATGAGAATCAAGTTAACATGCCAGGAGTATAACATCACTGAGCAAATGGGGAGAAAGGATGACCTTTCTAACCAACAGGGAGCAGGTACATAAGAAGGGGTAGGCACCACCACACATAGGCACTGGGTAATTCATGAGGGGTAGTCTAACCCTTAACTGCAGGTTGCCGAGGCAAAATGGGGGAAACAGTGACTGATGTACATGCTGAGGTCTTAGAATAAAATGTTTCCAGTGTATCCAGATGGGAAATATAAGGTCTAAGTGTCCACAGTGACAGGTTTGGGAAACAAAATCCATATGAGGAAACAAATACAAGTAACAATGAGATGCTTCATTAGATATAACTATTATTAAGCCAGTAGTTGCTGAACAGAAACATTACCTGCCTGGGCAGTCCACTTTAGTTAGAGCTATGGGGGGGGCACATTTTCAGATGTCACTGGTTGACATTCATTTGGACTGGGAAGACGAGCAAAGACAGATCATTAGGTGGTAGAGTTTGATCATGTCACAACAAATATTCTAACAGGTAATAACTTTTCCAACCCAGTATTCTATGTACTATGTACATAACACAGAAAAACATGGAGGCAATCACAGTGCAAAGGCAGCAGGGAGATGACACAACAAGTGCCTACATCTCCAATAGCAACCTATAAAGTTTTCACTTCAATAAAAGAACAATTTCACACTAGGACCAAATTTGGATTTTTTAGGTAAGGAGGTGTAGAAGACCGAATCTATCTAAAAAAGTTACTGTGAGGCTAGAGCATGTCTTAGCCACTATGTAGAATCTCTGAGGAGAAAGATGAAGGCCATCCCTAATGAATCAGCAATTGAGACAATGTTTAAATTCTTTTTTTGTATGTGTTGTGGCATCATTCATGGCGATGGCAAGATACTGCTCAAGGCTAGTTTCCTTCTAGCCTCAAAAACATAGATTGAAAGCTCAATTATACCTCACTTCTTATCTTCCACTATGTAACATCTATGATCATTCACTGCTACATGAACAATGACCAGGTCATATGCATACTTGGGGCAAAGAGATCTGACTACTCTTGTGACATAAATTTCTGCACCTAAGAAACAACTTACTAACAGTCTGTGTTTACTCAGCTTAATGATTGGTACATCAGTATGTCTGACTATATAGACTCCTATGACTAGGGCTTTATCGTGTGTGACAGAATGTTCAGGCAGTCTTAGGGGGTTAGAAAGGTGCAACTTTATTGACCCTTGCTTGCAGTGGCAGCTGGACACATTGCTATTGTGAGTGCTGTACCACATGGTAGTTTATGAACATAGTGGGTGTTGGGTGAGTGTGTTTTGAGGTTAGAGTATCTTGGTGCATTTCCTAGGAGACTTATGAAGCTTAGGAACATACTTATGCATATGTAAAAACAGTGTTAGTGTTCTGCTGTGGTATAGTATGCCCTGCTAACTGCGTGACATAAGAGGTCTACCTCCTGTTTAAATAGTTATCTGCACCTCTTATAAGTAAACTTAATGTTAGGAAACAGCAATATGCCAAGACATGTTACTGAATGCTACCAGGCTGACAAAGGATATGGTAAAGGCAGACTGGTCTCATAGCATCAGAAAACTTAGTGCAGTGAAGTTTAGCATGAATGAGTATTATAACAACAATGGTAACTGATCTTACGGGGGAGGAGACTCAGTAATAATGAATTTGGGTGCTATGTCTACCGGACAGCAGTGATAATTGTTTGGGTGCCTTACTGACAGAAACAAGGGGAAAATATCTGCACAGTCTAACAGTACGCACACTGGTACTGCAAATTAGTCTGTTCTGGGTACAACTAATGAGGTAGAAAAAAAACACTTTTCACACAGAGTGATACAGCAGAACCAAACACTATAAACACAGTGTGATATTAGCTGTAAGATCTAACTGTTAGCTGGGCATGCAGTAACACTGCAAATGAGTCAGTCTAGTGTACAACTAATGAGGTGGAAAAGAAAATGCTAACAGTGTAGTGTGATAAGGGAGAAACAGATGCTATAAACACAGAATAATATTAGCTGTACTGTCTAGCAGTGCAGGTAGTGGAACTGCAAATGAATCTTTGTATGGGTGCCTCTAATGATGCAGAAAACAAAATAATACATATGCAGTGTGATGAGGCAGGTCCAAATACTATATACATTGTAAAATAAGATAGAATTATACAGGATATAGGAAGGGATGCATCAAGACTATAGGGCAAAAACTGCTCTGATGGTGCATAAAGATAAAGCCCTGACTACAGCCCAGGTGATCCAGGTTCAGTAACAATGTCAGAAGACTGATGGAGTGTCAGGAAGGAGTACGTGTGCCCACCTTGGGTGGAATGGCATTCACTGATCGATGTTGCACCCTAAGGGGAGGTATGGTTGTAAGAGAGGAGTTGCTCTCACATATAGTCAATGAGTGTAGGGTGCAGCAATAGGGAGGGAGTAGGGTACATAAAAGGAAACAAAATTGAACCACAGATGGCCAAGCTCCTGGACTGTCCTTTGAATCAGTGACTGATTCCAGAAATACAGGAGTAGTCCAGAAAGGTAGAAGGATGAAAGTTACACCCAGTGGGGACATGGATGCACTGGGGGGGTATGCCCATCCCAAAAAATAAATAGACTAGGATGCAGAGTACAATCCTTCCAAAATGATACAAGGTGCAGGCATAGGCAAGAGGCACTGCATGATACAATTAAGGGTGCCACAGGAATAATGAGCTCCACAATTTAATGGTGATAAGATAAGGAAGAAATGACACAGTACATAAGCATGATACTGCATGACTAGCAAGCAAAGTGCAAAAAAGCAAAAAAGTATCAGCAAAGACAAAAATGACACAGGATACAGGAACACGTGCCTCAAAACTAATAGTGCAGTATAGCAAATCTAGTGTGGAGCAAAGCACCACCACTGGTACAGGTGAAACAAAATTTTGCAGTCAAAGTACAACAGATTAAGAGTGTAAACCTTTACAAATACAGTGCAATTCAAAAGTGATACATAAGGACCAGAAAATTTTGTGTTTACTAATTAAAAATCTTTCCTCCACAGGTATTTAAACAAAAAAGAAAGAAAAAAATAGGTTATCCCAATACAACTGGAAAACTACACAGGAATGAAAAGAAAAAGAAGGAAAAAAAACACAATCCCCTAGATTTAATAAAATCCATGTAGGCATAGTGTACAGCCTACATGGAAGGTACATTGGCCCTGTACGAGGTTCCCCCTTCATAGCGTGCCATATTACCGAAGGCACATTACTGAGGGAGAGCCATGTAACAGTTATTGAATCGGTGTAGGGAGTGTGTTACTGTGTCCAGAGATGAGTAACACACCACCTGTACTGTCAAAGTTCAGTATATCAATATATGCATATGTATTAAAATTATTTTTTTTATGTTTGCGTGATGTGCAGCAATTGACACATGCCAGACATCTAAAAATAGAAACTGGATGCATTTAATTATGAATGCAAAGGTCAAGTTTAAGCATAGCTGAGTGGGTCTGAGCAGTGCTCAGCAGTGCTTAAATGTAGGTGAGAGATATATGTAAAATTATAGCAGCATTCTATACATCCACATAGCCAAATCTTTAGACTGACAGCCTTATGTGCAGTAGGTGCAGGGTTTGAGTACACAGAAGGGTTATGGGCTATTTATTTTCCAAATACAAATTATGCCAATTATTTTTTAAATCCTAATGTGTTGCACTCAGCTAGGGTCCGCTAAGCCCCATTAAGCCATGCCAAGCACTACTTAAACAAGATCCATTTTATCAGTGCTTTGCACTGCTTAGCTGGTTTGTGCACTGCTAAGCAGTGCCAAGCATTGCTAAGCATTCCCAGTTTAAGCACTGCTGAGCTGAGCTCAGCTGGTTTGCATGGTGTTAAGCGATGTGCCGCATTTTTAAAAATTGCCCAATGGCGTTAAAGGATGAGAAAACAGTGTATATTATGCTCAATAGGCAGGAATACTGCAAAATCCATTGCAGTTCAACCTGTGAGGATGTTATGGCAGGTGTTGGAGATGGCACATGCTTTCGAATGCAGCTGTGTGGCTTTGAGAAGTCCAGGGTCATGGTCAGACTCCTAGTCAAAAGCCATGAAGATCGGCTTATGCAGGGTGGTTATTGGGGCTTGGAGTGTAAAACAGAGTTCTGGGACTGGCTGGCATGGGATCTCTCCAATGCAACTGGTATCCCCCGCACAGGTCAGCAGTGTCATCACCACCACAATGACCTAAAAAGAAGGAAGGAGCTCTCTTGGATGCCCGGGTCCAAGAATTCCAGGCAAGCAATGTTTCAGAAATGTGTAAGTATGTTTAACTGTGTTTCACCAATATTTAACCTTGAATGTCTGCTAAACCAGTATGCATAATTGTGTGCTTCTCTCCCAACAGCTGCAGAGGTGAGAGCTCACAACGTTGAGGTGCATGCAGGGCACCTGGCCAGGTTGCACTGTGAGTGTGGTGAGTACGGATGTATCTTCCAATCTATAGTCATATAAACAAGAAAGCATAAAGCATTAGCTGCCATTAGATATATAAACAGTTTTGATTGTATTGTAATGAATGTGGTCATAGAAATAGACTGCAATAAGTGACTACTGCCAAATGTACTGCAGTAAGCAGAAGAGAGCAAAACATTAACCTTGATTAAGTAAATGAAATAAAGTTTCTATCACAATAACTGTAAAATTACAGCTGTATTGAAACACCTGCATTACATTAACTGTTGGTCAATAAAAACTCAAAAGTATACCAGTAAATGCATGAAGGTATCTGTATTACAATGTTGTGCAATACGTTTGGAATGAGAGCTGATAGTTCAACCCAGTAGCGATATATTGTTTACATCTGGAATTTATTTAGTAATGGATAAGTTACCTAGTCTCTCTGCCATTATTGCATTTGATGTAGCTGTGTTCAAATGTCACTGCACTGTATTATAACACTGTAGTATTAGTAGCAGGTCATATTTTGTTTCCAGATTAGCTGTAGGACAAAATTAGTCAGTCAGATATCAGCAGTGACTCAGTAGCTCTGTTTGTTAAATGCTGTGTATGAACTACATTTTGCTAGACACAGACCAGGTTTCAAATGCAGTTCCATGTACTAACTATTACTGAATTAGGTATGTTTTGATGACAGATATTCTCTCCACAGGGACTACTGGTAAATGGATGAGGTAGCCCACAGTATGTATAAATAATTGTTTGTTCAGATGTCACAGAATGTTGAAATCATTCTCACGAATGTGCTATTTATCCACACAATAAAGGAAACAGATTCAATAATAGCATAGTCACATAGTCAATGAGTGTGGGGTGCTGCAAAATGGAGTGAGTAGGGTACATAAAAGGAAACAAAACTGAACCACAGACGACCAAGCTCCTAGATTGTCCTTTGAATCAATGACTGATTCCAGAAATACATGGGTAGTCCAGAAAGGTAGAAGGATGACAGTTACACCCAGTGGGGACATGGTGCACTGGGGGGGGGCTATGGCCATCACCCCCAAAAAATATACTAGGAGGCAGAGTACAATCCTTCCAAAATGATACAAGGTGCAGGCATAGGCAAGAGGCACTGCATGATACAATTAAGGGTGTCACAGGAATAATGAGCTCCACAATTTAATAGTGATAAGATAAGGAAGAAATGACACAGTACATAAGCATGATACTGCACGACTAGCAAAAAAAGCGCAAAAAAAGCAAAAAAGTATCAGCAATGACAAGAATGACACAGGATACAGGAATACGTGCCACAAAACTAACAGTGCAGTACAGCAATTCTAGTGTGGAGTAAAGCACCACCACTGGTACAAGTGCCACAAAACTTTTACGGTCAAAGTACAACAGATTAAGAGTGTAAAACTTTACAAATACAGTGCAATTCAAAAGTGAGACACAAGCACTAGAAAAGTTTGCATTTACTAATTAAAATCTTTCCTCCACAGGTATTTACAGGCTGAAAGATTATAACCAAAAATGAAATAAACATTTGAAAACCGGTAATAAAACATCAAATTACTAAATACAGTTGCATATAACTTAGAATGAAGCAATAAAAAAATCAAACTAAAAAATGGGAAAGGGGCTGTACAAAATAGAAACTAGAAACTGAAGAAGCAAAGCATGTCACTTCTCAAACAAAAAGGTAATAACTATCAAATTGTAGTAATAAAAATGAGAAAAACATTAAATAAGAAAACATGCAAGGATAATGAAGTAATTGCTCTAGTAACAACTTATCCTGAATCTAGAAAAGGAAGAAGAAGAAGAAGAAGAATAGCACAAATGAAGAAATATTATTAACCAGGAAATATATCAGCTTGTAGAATGAAAAAAAGAAAAAAATAGGCTATCCCAATACAACTGGAAAACAACACAGGAATGAAAAGAAAAAGAAAGAAAAAAAACACAGTCCCCTAGATTTAATAAAATCCATGTAAACATAGTGTACAGCCTACATAGAAGGTACAGTGGCCATGTACATGGTTCCCCATTTGTAGCGTACCATATTACCAAAGGCACATTACTGAGGGAGAGCCGTGTAACACAGTTATTGAATACTGTGTCCAGAGATGAGTAACACACCCCCTGCACTGTCAAAGTTCAGTATATCAATATATGCATATGTATTACATTTTTTTTTATGTTTGTGCTGCATGGCGTGTAGCAATTGACGCATGCCAGACATCTAAAAATAGAAACTGGATGCATTTAATTAAGAATGCAAAGGTCAAGTTTAATCATAGCTGAGTGGGTTTGAGCAGTGCTCAGCAGTGCTTAAATGTAGGTGAGAGATATATTTAAAAGTATAGCAGCATTCTATACATCCACATAGCCAAATGTTTAGAGTGACAGCCTTATGTGTAGTAGGTGCAGGGTATGAGTACACAGAAGGGTTATGAGCCATTTATTTTCCAAATACAAATTGTGCCAATTATTTGTAAATCTTGATGTGTTGCACTCAGCTAAGCCCTATTAAGCCATGCCAAGCACTGTTTAAACAAGATCCGTTTTAGCACTGCTTGGCACTGCGCAACTCCACTTAGCTGGTTTGTGCACTGCTAAGTGGTGCCAAGCACTGCTAAGCATTCCCAGTTTAAGCACTGCTGAGCTGAGCTCAGCTGGTTTGCATGGTGTTAAGCGATGTGCCGCATTTTTAAAAATTGACCAATGGCATTAAAAGGTGAGGAAACAGGGTATATTAAGCTCAATAGGCAGGAATACTGCAGAATCCATTGGAGTTCAATCTGTGAGGATGTTATGGCAGGTGATGGAGAGGGCACATGCTTTCGGTTTCAGCTGTGGGGCATTGAGGAATCCAAGTTCATGGTCAGACTCCTAGTCAAAAACCATGAAGATCAGCTTATGCAGGGTGATTACTCGGGCTTGGAGTGTTAAGCAGAGGTCTGGGACTGGCTGGCAAGAGACCTCTCCATTGCAACTGGTATCCCCTCGCACAGGTCAGCAGTGTCGTCACCACCACGATGACCTGAAAAGAAGGAAGGAGTTCTCTTGGATGCCTGGGTCCAAGAATTCCAGGCAAGCAATGTTCCACAAGTGTGTAAGTATGTTTACCTGTGTTTCACCAATATTTAACCTTGAATGTCTGTTAAACCAGTATGCATAATTGTGTGCTTCTCTCCCAACAGCTGCAGAGGTGAGAGCTCACAACGTTGAGGTGCATACAGGGCACCTAGCCAGGTTGCACTGTGAGTGTGGTGAGTATGGATGTATCTTCCAATCTATAGTCATATAAACAAGAAAGAGTAAAGCATTAGCTGCCATTAGGTATAGTAAACAGTTTTGATTGTATTGTAATGAATGTGGTCATAGAAATGGACTGCAATAAGTGACTACTGCCAAATGTACTGCAATAAGCAGAAAAGAGTAAAACATTAACCTTGATTAAGTAAATTAAATAAAGTTTCTATCACAATACCTGTAAATTTACAGCTGTATTGAAACACCTGCATTACATTAACTGTTGGTCAATAAAAACTCAAAAGTATACCAGTAAATGCATGAAAGTATCTGTATTAAAATGTTGTGCAATACGATTGGAATGAGAGCTGATATTTCAACCCAGTAACAATATATTGTGTACATCTGGAGTTTATTTAATAATGTATAAGTTACCTAGTCTCTCTGCCATGATTGCATTTCATGTAGCTGTGTTCAAATGTCACTACACTGTGTTATAACACAGTAGCAGGTCATTTTTTTTTCCAGATTAACTGTAGGACAAAATCAGTCAGTCAGATATCAGCAGTGACTCAGTAGCTCTGTTTTGTTAAATGCTGTGCATCTAGTACATTTTGCTAGACACAGACCAGGGTTCAAATGCAGGTCCATGTAGTAATAACTATTACTGAATTAGGTATATTTTGATGACAGATATTCTCACCACAGGGACTACTGGCAAATGGATGAGGTAGCCCACAGTATGTATAAATAATTGTTTGTTCAGATGTCACAGACTGTTGAAATCATTCTCACGAATGTGCTATTTATCCACACAATAAAGGAAACAGATCAATAATAGCAAACTATAATAAAATAAAATAAATAAAATGTGTAATAACAAATATAATTATCTCCACAGGGACACAGGTAAAAGGGAGAGGTAGCTCATAGTACATGTAACTAATTGTTTGTTAGCTGTCACACACTGTTAAACTCATTCTCAAGAATGTGCTAGTTATCCAAACAATAAAGGAAGCAGGTTCAATAATAACAAATTATAATGAGATAAAAGAAATAAAATGTATAATCAAGGTATGGCTGTATTCCTGGAGTGCCTTGTAAAAGTTGACGCAGTCAATTGCTGCATGTGATGTATACGTCCTTTGCAGTCAGTGCTGTTAGGTACAATCCCCATGCCTGACAAGCATGGCATGATAGTTGTGTACTCTCTGTAGTGTACACATGGACGTCTCTCAAGTATCACACTGTCACGGAATGTGACTGCTGTTGTGTAATCACTCTGTCACAGATGTATCACTGACATGATTCATATGTCAATATCAAATTACTAGTACATTAGCCCACAGTACTCCTTGGTAGTTATATAGGTCCACATGATGTGCAAGTGCCCTTTGTAGTTGTGTACCTGCAGGTGTTACTGCTTGGCCCATAGTGTACCATGCAGATAGCTTGAAAGGTATGTATGTGCTACAGCAACTATAGGGTACATTTACACATAAAGAAAGGACAGACCTGCAGAGTAGCTAGCATTACTGTTGTCAAATATATACACCATGATGGAATTAATGGACTGTATTTCTCTCTCTTCCCACCCCTTATATTCACATACTTATTATTGTTATATATTGGTTAGGGTTTACTATTAATATATGTTGTTCCAAAAACTGTATTTTGGGCATATGTTTTATTAATGTTATGTATTACTATGGTTACATATTAACATATCTTGCTGAATTACCAATTTTATTGGACTTATGCAGTAACTGTTACTGGCATGCTGTTAATATTCTGACTGTTCTGTTATTTATTGTTGTGTTTTACATATGTATTTAACTGTAATGGAGTTATGCACAATGTTCTGGCATGTTGTTATTACTAACAATGTTTTGTTCATAATTCACTTATGTTTACTTCTCTACCTCCATAACCACAGCACGTCTGGGTAGGCTGGTTCCTGGTGATCCACCTACCCTACCTCAGTTGGCCATGGCACTGGGTACTAGCTCTTCTGGGACCCAAACAGGTGGTGCCCCCTCTGCTGGCCCTGCACCACCTTTATTAGAACTGCCTCAGGGCAGGGACCATCCCCCCTGGGAGTGGGGGGAGGGGGATTTTCACCCAGGATTAGCTACTAGACATGGTGAGCAGGATTGTGCATAGAAGTTATGAACAATGCCTGCACCAGATTGAGGGCAGACTGGAAAACCTGGTGGGGCCTGAGGGCTCCAGCACCCAGCCTCCAGCACAGCCACCTTTGGGGCAGTGAAGGAGCAGTGTTGACTGCCCATGGGTGAAGATCTCAGTCATGTTGCCACCTGGAGGCACATACACCTCTGATTCCACAACACTCTCCCCATCCAAGTTGTTTACCCCCCTCATATGTCACACACCACCCCTGTATGGTGTCTTGTCTGTCTTGTTTGTCTGCAAATGCAACCTCTCCTACCCAATTTACCTACCTACACATACCTGTATCCCTTCCCCAACATTCTACTCTCTCTCCTTAAAAAAGGGGAAGCTGTCCCACTAAAATATTGCCCTATACATAGCTCTCCATTTCATGCACATGTCCAGTAAACACAACTAATTATTACATTAATTAATAAACACATTTCTGTTGCCCTCACCCCTCTCTTGGGAAGTGAGGCTCCAAATTTCAAATTCTGTAAAACCTGCACAGCTGTTGCTGTACAAGAAATGGAAAGCTGTGGTCTTTTCCTACACCCTTCCTGCACAACCCTACCTGCCTTTCAGTATGTCTTCCCCTGCTTGCCCCTATTTCACCACTTTCCTATCACCCCCTTTTTCTTTTCTTTTTTAATTTTAGCACAGGTTTGCACAGAGATAAGTGGTGGGCCACTCAAACCTGCGCAAACCTGCTTAAACCTACCTTAATCATCTTATGTGTTTCTCAGAGTGTTAGGCACATCTGCAAAATAATCTCTCCTGCCACATCTCAAACCCGGGCCCTGTCAACTACAGCACAGTGCATTAGCCCACTAGGCCACTCAGTTCTGAATTAAAACATGTGTTCCCAGCAACATATACTGATTGCCGCTGACACACTGCAAGTACATATAACAGGAAAATGGGAGTGTACTTGTGGCTGTGATGAAGACACACAGACAAATAAATAATAATGGATGTACATGAGGTCTGGAATAGCAGATATATCTGTCAACTGCACAGACTGTTGCAGAATGTCTACAGATTTTCCCCCTAGTTTTGGCACAGTTTTCATAAAAACATATGTTTCTGGTAAAGTACTGGCAAGTCATTAAAGATTTAGGTTATAAAATCATGACAGACATTTGAGTGTCACACTTCATACTCTTCATACTCTTCAGAAAACACATGCTAATGCAAATCATGTGTCACAGACTGTATACATGCATATATATCTTGCAAATACATGTGCTGCAGCACTGACTAAGTAGTTCAGTCTGTTAAATGCCTTGCATGCAGTACATTTTGCCACCCACAGTCCTGGGTTTGAATTGAGCGTGTTGCACTTCAGTTACATTCTTGTGAATACAGCAAGTAATGACTGAGTCATGCAATTTTAACCAAAACAGGTTGTTGCTACTGAATTAACTGCTATCCATGTTTGCAAGTCAAAGGCCTGTAGGTAGGCAGACACTACACATATTTGAATCTATATGTCGCCTACTACTCTCTGATTGGCACTGTTACATAACAGATGTACCTTAAGCACATGCCTCTACTGGACTGTTATGGGTACCCTCACCCTGGCTCTGCTGTAATGATAGAGCTGACACTGCTCCCTCAGTGACACATTCAGCTTGCTGTCCTCCTCCAAAGTGTTCACACTCCCCTTCATGTTTCCTAGGCTGCAGCAGCAGCTGCAGCCTTTAACATATGCAGCTATATGTTAAGCTATCATACCTCACAACCCTGAAGAATAAAGGATCCAGATAACACCCATGCATAAATATGTGGGGAGGGGACATCCAGCAACAGGGTCATGTTTCACAGTTTGCCCCTACAAATATAGTGAGCTGGTAGACTAGCAGCTACTGCAGCAGCATGCATATTCTGATGGGTATGACGTCTGACACTCACATGTCTCTTCCTCTTTACTGACCTCAATCCACAGTGTTTAACACTGAACTGCCAGATAATCACAATGTTATAGGACAATGGCCAAATATAGCATGCAAGACTGTGGACATAGCTCATAAATCTCAACAGTGGACAATATTTGTACCTACTGTCTGCGATGCTGTATTCTCTACATCTCACTAATGTCCATCTCAAAGACTAAGAAAGGAGCCAAGGCCTACATAAAGGTAATAAACATTGTGCTGGGGTGCCATGTAATTGGCTAATGAAAGTGCAACCCAGCTGTGTTGGATGCAATTAGCAAGTGTGAGCCACAGATTGGTGCACAGGCAATTGCCCTGTTAATGAGGATGACCTACAAAAGTCAAGCAACTGTCTATGGGAAACAGGTCTGTAAGTTGCTTTACCAAGACAGAGGAAGATTTAGCAAGCGTTTTTCTTTAGGATTTGTTCACATAAGGATTATATAATTCTACCAGGTATGTCATACAAGTCCCCATATAATGTGATGCAGATGGGAGGATGCAGTTATGTTGAAGAGGGATTACAACAGTAGGCCTGTAGTACATCTCTGGGAATGACATATTGGTGATACTCTGCTGTCCAGCAGCTACAGGCAGGCCTCTCAACTATGCCTGCTGTGAAGGAAATCACAGCTTTGGCCCTCTCATTCCGTCCTACAATGGTTGGCTCCTGTACAAAAGCTACTGGATTGTGAGTTAGACATATTGACAGCAACTAAAGGTGGACACAGCTGTCATATCACATGATGTACTATCATTCACCTTCTCTCAGACTGTGAATGTCATACAGGAATAGTTCAGACACTGTAAAGGTGTCCCTGACTGTTCCTGATGTACTCTGGCTAGGTCACTGTTTTGTCAACATTGGTATCTCACTGCTTGAGAGCTATGGCTAACATACCTGGCAACCCCCTACAGTAGGAATTAAGGTCATAGCCATTATTAGTGGGGGGACACAGGCCCAACCTCAGCAACAGAGTATACATACTAGTCATGCAAAGTAAGAGTATGAATAGAGTAACAGATATTACCATAGCATAAGTTTTTTAGGAGGGTTGTGGTGCATGACAGCCAGATTTTCAATATTCTGACAACAACAATCAATTATTGGCCAACCATTTGCCAGACATCCACGTTTGTGCCAACAGGACCACATATATCAGGCACACATACACATTCCGTACAGGTATGACACCTACAGGGATGATATACTACAGCAGGTTTGCATTGCTGTCTGTCATTCTGGCACACTGGTGTTGCTGGACTGTCCCCATATACTTGTAATAACATACATCTATTTGTCTGCCAGTGGCTGTATGACATAGTAGTGGGACATTGCCCATATGGAACACACAACAGTAGACAGCATTGATGGGTGTGGAGACATACACCAAATTCTGTCATGGCACACAGGGACATAACTGGTATTGCTACTATGTTGGTGATAGCCACATACATAGTGGAGATATGACGTGGGAGGAAGCAGTGGATAGTTCAGGCCATTTTGGTTGTGCAGGGTCTGTGCATAGTGGATATCCACATATCTGGTCCTGTGATGTGTTCCCTCTTGTGCTCTTTCAGGAAGGATGTATCGAAGGAGGCACCCATCATTCCCAGATGCCGAAAACAATGTTATCCTGGATGGCCTCAGACTGCATCATAACATTCTCCTGTCCAGAAGTCACCAGCATCATGAGTAATGTCCAGCACTGTGAGCTGACCTTGTCACAGCAGTCAACCAAATAGGGCTACAGGATAGGACCTATGAGCAGATCCAACACCATTCAACAGATATGGTCAATGCTGCATGGCAAAGGACTGCCGCTGTGGCCAGGGATCATGCTGCCACCAGTGGAGGGCCGGTAGAAGAACAACCACTCTCAGACACAGAGGAATTCCTGGCAAACCTGAGATCAACCACCGGCTCCTAACTAGGCATCACCCCATACAACATGAAGGTGGCTGCAACAGCATCCACATCAGAGGTGTGACCAGGTAGGCTTCCTTTGTTCATCACTGTAATACTATGTCAGTCATTGAGGCAGCCTCTGCATACTAGTACATGGGTGTCAGGTCTATCTGCATTGGGGGGTTGATTTTAATGCACAGTTGTACCCACATTCAGAATGTCAGCAATGTAGGCAGTATCACATTAGCTACTGTACATGTTGATATACAAACATTACCCTGTAAAAATGCCACATTTGAGATTGCTGACAATACCTCTCCCTCACATTTCCATTGGTATGTCATGCATGGCTGGAGTCCACGGTCCTGTACCTGGTAAGTGTGATACTGTTGTCTTACGGCTCATATATACTTTAAGAATGTTAAGGGCTGCCATTTTGCCCTAGGCACAACTGTTATCCTTAGCTAGAGTATAATACTTGTATGTTCCATTTCGGAGGGGTTAACTGAAGTGCATTGAATGGATAATCACAGCTCTGTATTTGCAGATGCAGCAACACATTTGCACTTATTGTTGAGAAGTTCTATGCAGTCTGCTCTACAGGAGGCAATCACTCACAGATGCTTGTTCACACACAATATGGAGATGGTACATGCTTGAGGCTGTGATTATATAACTGACATAGTATGCTCAAGATGGGTGCACTGTGTTTTAGGTGTAGGTCTGTCAAATACACTGACATATTACTTATCTCACAGTTGTAAACTACTAGCAACATTAACCAGACGTAGCTGCAGTGCATGTTATAAAGGGCCAGTCTTGTCTGTGTATGTTATAGTCTGTTTGTGTGTTGTGCATGGCATCAGAAATAAGATGTGGTATGTGTAATGCACTTGTGGCTCCTCATCTGTATATGTGTATGTGTGGATTACCATACATAATAGTGCAGACAGTAATGTACGTATGTTGCCATCCTCCTCACAGGTGAATGTCGGGGTTGGAGTGTGTGCCCCTCACAACCTGATGTCCGTATTCCAGTGGACTCTGATGATGATGGTGGCCATACTGAGGCACAGGTGGGGCTGTTGGGGGTTGAATATGTCCCATGGGTTGACATCCCACTGCCTCCCCCATTGTCCCTGCACACAGTCAGCATGCCCACACATACCCAGTCCCCTGAGGCCACAGATACCAGACAATCAGAGTGTGGCAACATCAAACAGGAGAGGGTGGCAACTATGGCATCAGTGATTGTAGACACTGGCCATAGCCAGGGAGCGGCCAAAGTCCCACACGGGCAGATTGACAGGGGAGCTCGAAGAAGGACTGCTGCCCATCCACCACCTGTCACAGGTGTTTCATCATGGGTCACTTGACTCATGTAGAGGCACAGGCATGTTCCGAATGCAACACCAGATGGATGCTCAGGATTATGGATGCAGCACAGTCTAACATCCGTGACTCCCTCCACCACATTGGTGATGCCATGGATCATTTCACTGATGTACTGGACAGATGGTGAGGTTAGACATTGTCAGTCCTTGACAGCATGTTGTCTGTGCTGAAACATCTGGTTGGAGTTGGGCATCGGACATGTGGATGTAGGTCAGTAGCACCATCTGCTGAGAGTCCACATGGCCATGCACACTCACGCTCCCATAGTGGCAGTACCTCCAGCACTACAGAAGGGAATGTGCTGTCGACACCACAATGTGGCAGGCCATGGGTACATGGTCTTGCATGGTCCTGTAGGGGACAGGGGCCCAGCAGATACCAGTCACCATCAGCTACTAGCACTGCATCTGACTCTGGACATGGTGGTGCCAGTGCCACTCCTGGCAGAGACAGTTCCGTGTTCATGGCTGGAGACAGTGAACTGTCCACTCTGTCATGTATGGAACACAGCTGTGTAACATACACATGTGTTGGGCTAGTACTGGGCTTAACTGTGTACATGCACACACACACACACACACACACACACACACACACACACACACACACACACACACACACACACATTATTGTCACATGCAGGTCGCCAACAGACACACTCAGCACCGCTCCATATCTTAGCTACCCAACACCCCTTCCTGACTCACACACATACTGTCAACTGCTTGGCAAAGCCTAAGCCTCTGACACCCCCACACCACACCCTGTGCATGTGATGATACCCTTGCCAAATCCCTGCCATCCATACCATCGATGCAGGGACATGAAAATATGTGTGTGATGCACAGGGTAACTATATTACATTGCATGTAGTTTTGTAGTGCGGCAGTGTTATTCCATGACAGGTGCTGTATGCCAGCATGTGTCATGTGTACACATCAAACTTTGTGTACCTTTGTTGCATGATGTTATATTGGTGGTAGTGTTGCAGAATGACAGGTGTCTCACAGAACGGTGCATGTTTCTGTTCCAGGGGTCTGACTGACTAAGCTATGGAGACTTGGCAGCAATACAGTGGCACAGGATGCATGGCAGCACAGCAGACATATGACATCAGCAATGCACGGCTGTATATGTGTATGGTTACCTAGGTGTATATCTGTAGAACAGTGTGTCAGGGACAATGGGAGCAATCAGAGTAATCATACATGCATAACTTGTGACAAGGCCTGCTACCATTGATATGTGTCACCTGGGTGTTCTGTACATACAAATGTAGGTGGTGGTGGATAACATTTATGCCTAGGTAGATGTAGGCTATTTATGGCCTGCAGTTACTGACAGGACAGTAAAATTAATGACAATTGCACACCCATACGGCCATATGTGTACTGCTGCATGGGAATATATTTGTACTTTCACACAAAGTTGCCTTTATTGGGATTAAAATCCCTATCTATTAGTATACACTATAGCACTTAGTACTTATTGCATGCACCAGAGAGCGTATCTGTTTTGAGATTGTCAGCCAGTGCTGTTAAGGTGGATAACATCAGCAGGCCTTGTAAAGGAGGCCAGTGGGGAGGCTGGCAGGTAGTCACAGGGCCTCAAAATGTATAATCATTGCACAGAGATAGATGAGACAGGCATGTGTACACTGCTGCAAGGGGATATATTTACATACATACACACACACACACACACACACACACACACACACACACACACACACACAAAAAGTTGCCTGTTGTGAGATTAGAACCTCTACCTATCTATTAGTATACATTATATCACTAAGCACTTACAGTATACACCACAGGGCATACCTGTTTTGAGATTGTCAGCCAGTGCTGTTAAGGTGAATGACATCAGCAGGTGTTGACAGGGAGGCCAATGTTGAGGATGCTAGTCACAGGACCATAAAATGATTGACCATTGCACAGATGTAGGCCAGATGGGCATGCATGTACTGCTGTAAGCGAAATATCTACACACACACACATGGTGGCTGATGTGAGATTAAAACCCCTATGTACCAACTATTATACATTATAGCTCACAGTACTTATTGCACATGCCACTGGTTACATCTGGTGTACATGTGGCTGCAGCCACAGTACTTGTGGGTACACAAAGTGGCCTTGTATTACACAGCATGTGTGGCCTGCAGAATGAACCTGCTTTATGCTGTTATTGTATCTACTGTCTTAGCAGTGGGGTAGCTGTTAAGACCCTGGCTATGTGTGTACAGGTACCAGTATCGCCATTTCTGGCTGGTTGTAGTTTGCTAGGCAGGCAATTGGCCATTGACAATATGGCCTGCCCAAGTCCTGCATTGAAGCCATTACACATTACACCACCTGCTCACTATTGACTGTCTACAGGGTGACATTCCACAGGCACAGGGTTCTGTGGTTGGGTGGATTATATCATCATGCGGCCTTGGTCTGTTACCATCAGGCAATTGTTGTGTGTGTAGGTGCAAATAACTACAGCATACTGCATGCAGGTGTGCACATTCGTACATCCCCACACACATATGCACATGTATATATATATATATATATATATATATATATATATATATATGAAAACAGGGATGTCAACTTAGGTGTAGCTATGTGTGTGCATTATGTAACTGTGTTAAATACATATATGTGGATATGTGGAGGGTGTATATCACTCTACACATTTATGTATCTCTCTCTCTCTCTCTTATATATATATGTTACTTATATATGTATATGTGTGTGTGTGTGTGTGTGTGCCACATCCTGATAGGGTAATCATGTGTGAGGGGGATAGGGAGATATAGATACATATACATAGCTGTCTGTATACACAAACATATTTTCCCATATCTGTTCTATAGGCAAATGAGGCATCAGACATGGGCTCAGGTTAGCTAAGTGTAGGACCATGCCCAGTGTGACTGTCAATACTTACAAGGTGACTTCAAACCAGACCTACCTGTACTCCAGTCCAGGATTGTGTGTGCTGCAGCCACTTGGCTGCTGCACCTGATTTAACAGTCCAGCATCTCCATGATTTCTTGTCCTTGGGATTCCCCTGCTGTGTGATGAACGTAATATATTACTCATACCTATCGACTGTACAGATTGTAATAGACTATACATAGTTTTGCATCATATGTATAGTATGTTTTACAAAGCATTGTGATTTTCTGGTACCTCAATGGCAAATCATTATAGACTGACGTTAGGAAATGATGACAGACATTTCAGTTACTGACTCCATACACACCAGGAAACCCATGCTACTGCATGACCTGTTATTCTCTGAACTTTTTACATTTGTGTGGCCAGTAATTAATCATTCTCCTTATATGTGGGCCTTTGTCCCACTACTGTTCATGGCTTTGTCCAGATTTCCTGCTCTAAGTGGTTGTAAGTATGATGTGACTGGTGTACATGGTGTAACACCACACACATAGTGACAGTCTTCACACCTCTCACTGTACATGTTTTAGAAGGATGTCCAGCTTTCTGACCCATATCTCTGCTCTGCTCTTCATACATTTGTGTTTTCCAGTAATATACTACTAAATGGAGCCCACTGAATTGCTGTAAGTACTGACACCGTTAAGTGATGGCCTTTACATTATGCTGCTACTCTGACCAGTTGCAACCTGCTGTTATACTAGTCATCTTCTATGTTACTCAGAGCATGTATAATGTCTGTAGGTTTGGCCCTCTGTCCCTTCATTGTCTCTGGCTTTGTCCAGCTTTTCTGCAGTCACAGATCAGGGCACATTGACAGTCTGTGGGACACCTACCATAGGAGTACCTCACATGCAAAAGTTTCAGATGCAGCCAGCTTCAAATCGTGAACACCATCAACCATGCTAATGTACTTAGAACACTGAGCCACACCAGACACCACAAAGTGAGGTTTAATTCCTCACACTTGTCAGCAGTAGACAGATATACAATTTGACCCCTGCATATTGTGAAAAATAGAACATGTAGCCAGGTTGTTTGAGACAGCCCTGGGATTGTGTGGTCTGCTGATATAGCCATGCAAACATACTGTTATGGCAGTTGTATGGGAACACTGATGTGTTAGAAGTAGGGGACTCTAGCATTGACAGTTGTGTGTCTGTACTATGACCCCACTGTTTGGCATTTCCCTTGCATACTGCAGTAGGTTTTGCTGCCTTGTGGCCTAATGCATATTATGGGGCAGTCAGTATTGGACAGAGTACCTGTTGTCCCACATAGCTGTTAGTTCTCTGCAAGTAGCCAGGGTAGCACATTCTGTTCCCTTGCATACATGCCACAGGTCCATACATATGTTACATTATTCTAGTACCCCATACATTTGTTGTAAAGGAAAGTGACTTACCTTGTGAATGCAGCAGTTGAGATACCTTTGTTGCTGATGCATGCAGTACACAGCCAATACATGGTAAGGTGCGGGTTGTGTGGTGTGGCTGGCACCCTTTTTACTATGTATGTGAGTCAGAGTAAGATGTCAGTCCCTAGGACCCGAGGTTGTCAGTGCAGGGGTGCTATGCATTGCTGCTTTGCTAAGGCCAGGCCATATGGGGTATGCCTATGTCTGCCTACAGGGACAGCTTCAGGGGTTCCTCCTCCAAGTCCCCCTGTGGGTGTGGTTGTGGGGACCTTGGCACTGGTGGGGGGTTGCATTTCCCTTCCCTGTGATGATCCTGCCACAGCTGTTTCTGCAGGATCATATTGTGTAGCATGGCACATACTGTGAACATCTGTGCACATGTGGCTGGGCACTACTGCAGGGCTCCACCAGATATATTGAGGCAGTGGAACCGTGACTTGAGTGGCCCAAACACATGCTCTATGATGTTCCTAGTTTGTGCGTATGCCTCATTATGGCATTCTTCAGTAGGTGTGTGTACATTTCTGGTAGGTATCATCACCCACAAGTTCCAGTGTGCATCCAGCATCCCCCAGTAGATGGCCATATGGGATGTCCCCCCTGACAAACATCTGGTACGGCTGTGATGTATGCCAAATATGAGAATCATGATAACTGCCAGGGCTGCTAGCACACATACATTCATGATAATGCCCTGGACATTGCACATTGCCTGACAGTTGAAGGAGTGATACCTCTTGCGGTTGACGTAGACTTTACCCTCCTCACCAGATAGTGCTTTGATGTGTACATGAGTGCAGTCTATGGCACCCAGTACCTCAGGGTAGTGTGATACATGGTAGAAGAGATGCATACTGCTGGCCCTCTCCTCAGTGATGTGGGATAAATAAATGCATTCACTTGAATGTTCTTGCCTGGCAGCCAGGAATGGGTGAATACCCTGGATGCAGATGCTGTGAGACCCCCATCATGTCCCCAGTCGGTCTTTGTAAAGTACCTGTAGCTAAAATCCTAAGGGCTACACATACCTTTTTTTCCACTGAAATGGGTTCCACTCTATTGGCTCTAGATCTAAGTTGAGGGCAGCAGAGCTCAGTGAGTTCTTTTAGTATGTCTCTGTCCACCCTGGAGCACCCTACAATCTCTAGCTCATGCAGCTCCTGGAAGGTTACCCTGGGCCTGGACACTCTTCTCCTTCTCAGTCTAGGCCTATTGTCTGTAGAAGCAGGCACGCTCACCTCACCATCTAGCACATACAGATGTAGCAGAGCAGCAGCAGCCCTAGCATTCTGTCAGTGAAAATTCCCAAGTCTTTACTCAAATGGTGCAGAGTATGGGGGAAAATCAGATTGTAGGGTGTATGCATAATTTATAGTGGTCTGTTGCAGATGCATCCCATATGATTGGCTAACTATGATGCATTCCACCTGCCAGGTACATCACTGAGGGATTTGAATGGCCTAGTGTAAGTGGAACAGGGGTAATCAGTAATTTCTACATGACTGGCTTTCACAGGCTATTTCTTTTTTTCTTTTTAATTGCCTTCCCTGCTAAGCACAGCAGTGTGGTGTGCAAACATGCTCAAACCAGCTAAAACAAGTGCCCCAATGCAAAACAAAGCTTAGCAGCACTGGACACACACCCCTACTTAGCTGAGTGGTACGCTGCTTGAAAGGGCACTGCTCAGTCTAATCTGCTTATACAGATAGTGACACACCCCTTTTGATGTCAGCTAACTCTCCAGTGGCACCAACACAGTTATGGGGCTACACAGATTTTATCTGCAGACACGGTAACCCATTTTTTCTATTCAGTAACCCCAGCTCATTTGCATACTGATCCTTGCTCAGAACCTGAATGCTACACTATTCCAGGACCTGTCATCTTAGCAACCACAGAAATCTACCATTGTACTTACTCCATGCAACGCCCTGTAATGCATTATTCTTACATATTTATTTTCTGTTTTTACACTTTTCAATATTTTTTTGCATAATGGTATGTTTGCGCACTGTTGCACGCTGCGCAAACATAATATGGGTATTAAAAAAAACTTATATTAAATTACTTTGCATTACTTTTTGGACTCACAGGGCATAGTTTTGAATATGTCTGTGCCTACTATACAATTTCTGACTTTCTAAATGGGCTTTTACAGCCCCTGTTCAATTTCTAGTTTGTTGTACATGGAAATTTTCAGTGTACACTTTGGACATCAACATGGGGTCTGCAGGACTGCCTATCTGTTGCTAGATTGTGCCAGCACCCTAATTTCTATACAATTCACCTGCTTATGAGGTGATTTACATGCCACAGACACTTCCATGTTCGCACACTCATGCACACCCCTCTGCTCAGTTTAATGGATCACACTGTAGTGCGATCTAGGAGTTGGTATATTTAAGTAGGGGGGTGTGGGGTTTGTGGGGGGCAAAGCCCCCCACATTATACAATGTTTTAAAGTTGTTTTTTTTTTTTTTAATTTCGGAACGATTTTTTTCCCTTGGAAAAAAATCGCTGTTCTGAGGTTTCAACTTTGTAAGCTTTCACTTACATGGGGTCAATTATTTATCGTTCGCTTTTCTAAGCATGCGATAATATAATATAGACCCCCAAGACTATATATATATATATATATATATATATATATATATATATATATATAAAATGCTATATATATATATATATATATATATGGGTCTACCTGACAACACCGACACACCACAACACCGACAACGAAATCACCGACACCACATAACCGACAGTTCACAAGCACGAAACCTCACATGCCCGACACACCATAATACCGACAATCAACAAACAAAACAAATCCCCTGTCCAAAAAGCACACACACAACACAAGCACACCAAAATCCTTACAAACCCACACTAAACCTCACATACACAACTATCTACAATCTTAACCCAAACCCTAACCCTAAGGTCCGTCACTATCGCACACTCACCTAACCCAGACTAACCCTAACTCACTTAACCGCCCTAACCCAAAGACTATCACTACGCACTTACCTAACCCACGCCCTAACCCTAACTCACTTAACCCACCCCTAATCCAAAGACTATCACTACCGCACACTTACCTAACTCGCGCTCTAACCCTAACTCACTTAACCCACCCCTATCCCTACAGACCGTCAATATCGCACACTTACCTTACTCGCACCCTAACGTCCGTCACTACCGCATACTTACACAGCCTTTTCCCATGTCGGTGTTCTCAGCATCTGCATTTTCATCCGTCGGTCTTCTCACTTGTCGATCTTCTGGCGTCGGTGTTTCTAAGCTGTCGACGTTGTCAGGTAGACCCATATATATATATATATATATATATATATATATATATATAAAATGATATATAAATATATATATATATATATATATATATATATATATATATGGGTCTACTTTACTTGACTGAAAGCTCACTTGACTGAAACTCATTTGAAGGAGCACACTTGACTGAAAGCTCACTTCTCTGAAAGCTCACTTTATTGAAACTCATTACATTGAAAGGTATATGCCCTTTTCCCCATTGTAGTGCGATGCTGGAGTTAGTATATATAGTAAGGGGGTGTGTGGGGGGGGCACAGCCCCTACTTTGGGGGTTGTGGGGGGTTAAGCCCCCCCACCTATTTTATACATTTTAAACCATATACATGGATACATACAACTATAAATAATAACTCTTTTTAGAACACAATATATACGCAAACTATGTGGGGGGCTATGCCCCCCCAATATGGGGGGCTGTGCCCCCACACCCACCACTATATATATATATATATATATATATATATATATATATATATACACTAACTCCAGGATTGTCCACCTGTGTCCCAAGGTTTCTTATGACACTTTTGTTGTTAAGTAGACTACCACCTATGTAGTAGCTCATGAGAACAGAGTTTTTACCAAAGGGGATGACAATGCACTTTTTGGCATTGAGCTTGTGGCCATAGCTTTGACACCAGGCATCTGTCTCAGTGAGGCCCTTTTGTAGGAGTTTTGATTATGGCTCCTAGTTTGCAGTCATCTACAAACTTCATTAGCCAAAGACCTTCTTTGTTAGCCTGTACTTCTTAAAAGTAGATACCAAACAGGAGAGGACCCAGGACTGAACCCTGTGGTACTCCACTTGTCACTGGTCTGAAGTCTGATTTGGAGTCTGCTACTTTCACAGTGTGGGTTCTGTCAGTGAGCCAGTTGGCAACCCATCTTGTGATATAGGGATTTATACCTAGTTTAGTGAGTTTAGCTATAATTCCAGAATGGGGGATGGTGTTGAAAGCCTTGGTGAGGTCAAGATAGGCTGTGTGAACCACCTTACTCTTGTCTGCAGCTTTGGTGACTGCCTCAAAGAAGTCGATCAGGTTCAGGAGGAATGATCTGAGTTTTACAAACCCAAACTGGGTGGGGTCCAGAGTTTGAAGATTACCAATGTCTTTGTTTATAAGTTCCATGATGATACATTCCATGGCCTTGCAGACCAGGCTCGTTAAGCTAATGCGGTGGTAGTTCCTGGGGTCTGTGGTGGCTCCCCCTTTATGGACTGGGATAACCGTCGCTGTGCACCATTCAGTGGGCACAAAGCCTGAGGTGAGGCTATGATTGAACATGGTACTTAGGTGGGGTGCCAGTTCATTCTGTAGTTCATGTTGAACACAGCCTGGGATTTTTCAGGTCCCATGGATGCTGTGTTCTTGGCTTTGGAGACTGTGCTTTTTACCTGTGCAGCCGTGATTACAGGAACTTTGCATTCTTCTGGCATAGAGATGGGCACTTTAGGGGGTGAGAGGGGGGTAAAGTTAGCAGTGAACTCATCTGCCAAGATGTTGGCAATATCAGTTGGTTCTTTTTATTTAGTGCCATTGTGCTGTAACTCACAGCAGATCTGAGTGTTGCCATTGAGATTCTTGACATAGATATAGAATGCTTTGTGGTTGTCTTTAGAAATAGAGGGATCTCATCTTCTTACTGAGGCTGACCAGGGAGTTCTTCCAAGTACGGGATTTTACTCATTTTTGCAACAGTTTCTTTCTTCTGTTGTAAAGTTTGTTTATGGCAGGGGACCACCAGATTATCTTCCTATTTTTGGAGGATAGCATCTTGGTTCTGTTAGAGATAGCATGATCCATGCACTCATGTAAGTGCTTATAAAATGCATTTGTGTAGGATTCAGCAGTCATACCTCTATTGTCCGTCTGCATGGGTGTCCTAAAGTGTGGCACTTCTGTCTTAAGAAGCATGAAGTTGGCTTTAGAGACATTTTTTAAGGTGGTTTCCCTAATGGGGTGTGGGGGCAGGATGTGGATGTCTCGGGTGATTAGCTTGTGGTCAGATCTGACCAATGAGGAATTGACCTCTGGTGTGGAACACCAGTCACCCATATTGGTAATGATGAAATCTAGGATATTGCTGCCCCTGGTGGGAGTGTGGATAAGTTGATCCATGGCGTTGGAATTTATGAATTCCAGAAAACATTGAGCAAAAAAGTTGGTACATGAGTAGTTTTCGCAGTTAATGATGGGGTAGTTGAAATCATACCTTATTAGGGTGTTGGGTTGTACCCTAATATTTTCCAGTGTATCAATAAATGAGGAGTGGGAATCCTGGGGCATGGTGGGGGATCTGAAGCAAGTTACAATTTGGATTGTGGTCTTGCCCAGAGTTAGTTGCACTTGGATAATCTTGGATGCATTATGCTGAGCAAATAGCCTGGAGGTGTGAATATCCTTAATGAATATAGACATGTGTCTGCCTTTAGTGTTTTGGTCCAGGTTAGGTGGCCAAAAGGTGTGGTATGAATTATAGCCTGGTAATCACAGGGGTGCTCTCTAGAGCCTTGAACCAGGTCTCTGTCACTGCACAGATGTCGATGTTCTCGATTTTAAGGAATGCCTCAAGTGAATGCATTTTGAGGAGTAGACTTCTAGCATTGCGTAGCATTACCCTCAGATTTTGCTTGCTTGTACCTGTTACAGTGGTGAATTTTTCATTTGAACCTTGCCTAAAAAAGGCACTATAGGGTAGGCAAGAGCATTAGCCAGTATCCGGAATCCCAAAGGCGACAGGTGCAGGCCATCTCTGGCAAAGCATCGTGGTCTGTTGATCATGTCATCCCAGGCAGACAAATACTGGATCCCCTTAGAATGACACCAGAAGCTTAGCCAATTGGTGAAGTCAACCATTTTGTCCTTGTACTGTGGTATCATTCTGGGTAATGGCAGGATGCAACTCAGGGCTATGGTCATACCTGCCTGGGCTACATGATTGGAGAATTCCTCCATGTCTCTTTTTATGTAGTCCAGGGGAGGTACGTTATCCATTCCCTAAGTCATTTAACTTAGTTATGTATGAAGGAATTCTCTGTAGAAATCTTAAATAATCTGTATGTGTAGTTAATGTAAAGTTTATAGCACTATGGTCCAAAGGTGGACAAGTCATTATAGATCCGTCACTTATTTTAGAGTATATATTATTTGATACAAAGACCTTATCAATGTTTGTTTGCATACCAAACCGATATGAATAGTGAGTACAGAACAATGAATAGTGTTCTCTTAGACCATGTATGTCTTTAAGGTTCATCTGGTTTGTAAAGTCATTTAACTTCTTGGCTTGAGATGTTAGTTTTATTTTACCATTTCTAGAAGTATCATTGCCTGATAATAGGCAGTTAAAATCACCTGTTGCTATACTTTCCCCTTTTGCATTTAAAGTAATCAGGTCCAGATATTTGTCAACATATTTAGTACTTAGTCCTGGTATACAGTATGTTTTAATCAAAGTATAATACTTTCCTATTGATTTCCAAAATAACCATGCTTAACATCACATCTTTATCTGAAATTGTATCTATAATTCTTGGCACAGTATAAGTATTTTTCCATAGAATAAGAGTGCCCCTTCTCTTAGTCTTAAAACATGAATCAGCTAGAATGATATAGCCATTGAATGAGTATTTTTGTAGATTTTTTTAATAGAGGGGTTTCCTGTAAAAAGATGATCTGAGCTTTATGCATTTTGATATATTTAAGCAAGCCAGCTCTTTTGACATTATTGTTCAAACCATTAATATTTAATGATAAACATTTATAAGCCATTGACTATAATGTGCATGTTATTACTAACTGAAAGACCTTTCTTCCGTGTTGACTTGAAATCTACTGAAAACTTGCTTATCATGGATGCATAACATGTATTAAGCACTAATTTCAAAAACCCAAAACTATTTACAAACACATACATGAAACATGAAGTTTCTGGTTTAGTTGAAAACTTTAACTAAACCATCTATCCACCACACCTCCAATACCAAATGACACAAATTATTAATCTCTGCTTAGAATATAGTATAAAAACAAAAAAGAAAAGCATTATGAAAGCAACTAAAGAAATCTGAATCCATGAAATATACATTAAAATGAGAGTGTCTAATACATCTGAAGCTATATGAATATATGTAGATATGCCAGAAATACATATCAGATCAAAGTATGTATAAAGGTTAAGAAGATTGTCATTATTTCCAAGATTTTTCAAAAAATATCAGATAATTTAACCATTTTGTCAGTCATCTATCTAACATTTTTCATGTAAGGATCTGTTGAATGTATATATATAACACTTATTACAACATAACTATTATATTTTGCAATTATATGTATATTACTCATATGTATTAACAATATCTATGTTAACATCTTTCATCAGGAAGGGGGGAGAGAGAGGGAGATAAAAAAAATAGGGGCCTCACAACCCTCTGTTTAGTTACCAAAGGTTTCGATATATAACACAAGTCTGATGTTAATATGCATAATGAGTTTTTTAATGCAGCTCCTGGTTCACTTGATGTCATTTAGTTACTAATAGTGTTATTGAATCTGCAGAATGTATGCTTCTATAAGAGAACATAGGCATTTTCAAAGGAATTAAACACTTTTATCAGAACTAATTATTTACCAGTTAAAGTATCTAGTGAAGAATAACAGAATTTCAAAAGAAAATAATGATAAATATAACCATTTAACACGTTCAAAAGGTCAAATGATGTCATCACTGTTGTTTCCTCAAGCTGCAGTTTCATAAACTTGTTAAAAAAGTATCTAAATAGGCTCATGCACAACAGAAGTTGTCTCTAGTGAAGAAAAAAGCATTTTTGGTGGGAAATTCAGATCTTGAAGCTTTTAGAGTTTACAAAAAGCAAAAAAAAAAAACCCACTCAAGCTGCCTTGTCAGTGCATGTCATGAATCTCCACAATGAGAACAGTCACACAGACCACCAGTTTCCTCAAAAAACATCAACATAATGAAAAAATTAATCCCTTCATATAAAAACAGCTATTTAGATGAAACAACAGCTGCCTCAATCAGAAATCATATTATAACATTTCAATCATTTACCCACCAGTTAGCCAGGCCAGAGAGAGCGAGAGAGTGAGAGAAAACAAAAGGAACCTTATATATATATATATATATATATATATATATATATATATATATATATATATATATATATATATATATATATGTGTGTGTGTGTGTGTGTGTGTGTGTGTGACTTATATTTAGCTATCTATAAAACACCATCAATGTACTGTATTAATGTTTAAATGTATCTAAACAAAGAGTCTAAGACATCTAGTTCGAAACACAGAAACACTTTGTTACCCCACCACTGACCCACTAGAAAAAATGCACTTTGTATTAAGTCAAATTATACTATTACTGAAGAATTTGCAAGACATACATCATTTGCAGTTATTTAAAAGGGAAAAGTATGTTAAGTACTTATAATGGGGGAAAGAGAGAAAAGGAACATTGGTAACAAAAAAGAATAGAAAGAAAGAACAGAGAGAGAGAGTGATATTTAAATACTTAGTACTATATGTAATTAGAAGAAGTAGATATAGAAAGGAAAAGAGAAAGTTAGTAATAAAAATGATTCACATTACCTTACAGCATAGAGACTTTCCAGAATCAAATATATTATGATTCATAAAACAAAGCATTTAAAATTAGAAGGAATTTATTTGTTTGTCCTTTAGTTTCTTAGTTTTGTTTGCTCCTTCCTTCACAGAACATCCATTTTTGTTGCCTGTCTCTTCAAACTCTGGGATGACCATTCCATTTTTTCTATGTCCAACAGTATTTTCTTCTTTTGGATAAATTATACTGCTTCCTGTAGGGAATCAAAGATCTTCACTCCTTCTGGCAAGGTGATTTTTATTCTTGCAGGAAAAAGAATTTGAGCTTTAATATTAACTTTTTTCAAGGACTTAATTAGAGGAACACACTCCTTTCTTCTGGCTATGACTGTAGTGGTGTAGTCATTGTCAAAACAAATAATTTTTTCACCCATCTTGATAGGGAATTAGTTCAAGCTGATTTCAGCACTAAGTCCTTGTCTTGTGAGGAAAGAAATCTAACTATTATAGACCTGGGGTTAGATGAACTCAGAGATGAATCTGGATTTGCCAGGGACTGATAAGCCTTCTCAATTCCAAAAGAGAGGGATTCAGGCATGTTTAGTGCTGATGAAAACCACTTATTGAGGAACCAAATCATATTAGCACCCTCTTCTTTCTCAGGAATCTATATATTCTTATATCATTCCTCCTTGATCTACTTTCAAGGTCTTCCCGTTTCTCAATCAGCCTGGTGTTTTGTTTCAGAAGAAATTCATTGTGATGTTCATTTTCTGTCACTCTAGTATCTAGGTCAGTTACTGTTTTCTCTAAGGCAAGAATCTGTTCAGATTGTTTTTTTACTATTCCATTTAGAAGTTCCAGTTGTTTACTGCATTCTTGTTTGATAATCTCCATTTTGTTTTCGAATCTGTCCATTTTTAGTGACAGTTCTTGGATGTTTGTTATTATAAGATGTAGTTCTTTCTTCACTGCACTCTCCTGATGTGGGTTCTTCACGTTGCTCATGTTTTTAGTGACAGTTCTTAGATGTGTGTTATTATAAGATGTAGTTCTTTCTTCACTACACTCTCCTGGTGTGGGTTCTTCACATTGCTCATGTTTTTAGTGACAGTTCTTGGATGTTTGTTGTTATAAGATGTAGTTCTTTCTTCACTGCACTCTCCTGCTGTGGGTTCTTCACGTTGCTCATGTTTTTAGTGACAGTTCTTGGATGTTTGTTATTATAAGAGGTAGTTCTTTCTTCACAGCACTCTCCTGGTGTGGGTTCTTCACGTTGCTCATGTTTTTAGTGACAGTTCTTGGATGTTTGTTATTATAGGATGTAGTTCTTTCTTCACTGCACTCTCCTGGTGAGGGTTCTTCACGTTGCTCATGTTTTTAGTGGCAGTTCTTGGATGTTTGTTATTATAAGACGTAGTTCTTTCTTCACTGCACTCTCCTGGTGTGGGTTCTTCGAGTTGCTCATGTTTTTAGTGACAGTTCTTGGATGTTTGTTGTTATAAGATGTAGTTCTTTCTTCACTGCACTCTCCTGGTGTGGGTTCTTCACGTTGCTCATGTTTTTAGTGACAGTTCTTGGATGTTTGTTATTATAAGATGTAGTTCTTTCTTCACTGCACTCTCCTGGTGTGGGTTCTTCACGTTGCTCATGTTTTTAGTGACAGTTCTTGGATGTTTGTTATTATAAGATGTAGTTCTTTCTTCACTGCACTCTCCGGTGTGGGTTCTTCACGTTGCTCATGTTTTTAGTGACAGTTCTTGGATGTTTGTTATTATAAGATGTAGTTCTTTCTTCACAGCACTCTCCTGGTGTGGGTTCTTCACGTTGCTCATGTTTTTAGTGGCAGTTCTTGGATGTTTGTTATTATAAGATGCAGTTCTTTCTTCACTGCACTCTCCTGGTGTGGGTTCTTCACGTTGCTCATGTTTTTAGTGGCAGTTCTTGGATGTTTGTTATTATAAGACGTAGTTCTTTCTTCACTGCACTCTCCTGGTGTGGGTTCTTCGAGTTGCTCATGTTTTTAGTGACAGTTCTTGGATGTTTGTTGTTATAAGATGTAGTTCTTTCTTCACTGCACTCTCCTGGTGTGGGTTCTTCACGTTGCTCATGTTTTTAGTGACAGTTCTTGGATGTTTGTTATTATAAGATGTAGTTCTTTCTTCACTGCACTCTCCTGGTGTGGGTTCTTCACGTTGCTCATGTTTTTAGTGGCAGTTCTTGGATGTTTGTTATTATAAGATGCAGTTCTTTCTTCACTGCACTCTCCTGGTGTGGGTTCTTCACGTTGCTCATGTTTTTAGTGACAGTTCTTGGATGTTTGTTATTATAAGATGCAGTTCTTTCTTCACTGCACTCTCCTGGTGTGGGTTCTTCACGTTGCTCATTTTTAGTGACAGTTCTTGGATGTTTGTTATTATAAGATGTAGTTCTTTCTTCACTGCACTCTCCTGGTGTGGGTTCTTCACGTTGCTCATGTTTTTAGTGACAGTTCTTGGATGTTTGTTATTATAAGATGTAGTTCTTTCTTCACTGCACTCTCCTGGTGTGGGTTCTTCACGTTGCTCATGTTTTTAGTGACAGTTCTTGGATGTTTGTTACTATAAGATGTAGTTCTTTCTTCACTGCACTCTCCTGGTGTGGGTTCTTCACGTTGCTCATGTTTTTAGTGGCAGTTCTTGGATGTTTGTTACTATAAGATGTAGTTCTTTCTTCACTGCACTCTCCTGGTGTGGGTTCTTCACGTTGCTCATGTTTTTAGTGACAGTTCTTGGATGTTTGTTATTATAAGATGTAGTTCTTTCTTCACTGCACTCTCCTGGTGTGGGTTCTTCACGTTGCTCATGTTTTTAGTGACAGTTCTTGGATGTTTGTTATTATAAGATGTAGTTCTTTCTTCACTGCACTCTCCTGGTGTGGGTTCTTCACGTTGCTCATGTTTTTAGTGACAGTTCTTGGATGTTTGTTATTATAAGATGTAGTTCTTTCCTCACTGTACTCTCCTGATGTGGGTTCTTCATTTGCTCATCTTGAGATCTCCAGTAGAAAACGTCTTGACAGGAATAATTAAAAAATTCTCTTGACCATGTATTAAATTTTAGAAAATAATAAAGAGTCTATGTTAATCTAATGTTTAGTATACTTTTAGTTAGATTTTTCTAAAAATTAAAGTATATTTCCTGTCAGGATATTAAAATCTAAGCAGAACTATGCATTTCTGCTGCTATCAGACTGGCATCTTGGTCACGCCCTGGTCTTGTATTCTGACAGCACTGACCACTGAAACTCTGTATGCAATCTGATAGATGTTTCTGCAATTGCTAGTTGGCTTCCATTAACCAATTCTTGTGATGCACATCAATCCAAGTGATCCACCTTTGCAAATTTTTAGAAGACTGTGACAATACCAGTAATTGTAACATTAGGGTATTTCTTCTATAAATCATGGTAGCATCCAGATTGTATACAAATACATGTATGCACAATGCCACTGCATACAATGTTTTTGAATACCCAGGATTAGCTCTTCTTGATTTACTAGAAGTAATTAACTAAGGAATTATAGTAACATGGGTGAAGAATATGTAGAGGATTATGACTGGATCTCCAATGTAATGCATGGAGCAGCAACATTACATATTGGGAAAAAAATAACACCTTTCCTAGTGCAAACCTAGTCATAACAACACCTAGTGGGGTGTATAACAATTGTAAGGCACCCTCTAAGCACAACTATAGCTGGGACTCACACTAGGGACTAGCAGCAGACAGTGCCAGCTGGCAAAAACACTGACAGTATGTAGACCAGCTTCATTTCTGCCTGATATCTATGCCTCTTAACTGTCCCTGAGTTTGTCTCAGATTTTTGCTCTGTCCCTTGTAAATGTTTTGATTTTCTGTTAAATACCTAATGATTACAGTCAGTCAATATAGCCAAACTTAAGTTTCATACTGCTTATTGTTCATAGAATGCATATAGATGCAAACCATGTTGTTCTATTCATTTTTAAGAACATTTAAAAAATGTCCCAGATTTTGATCCTTTGACTAACAGTATTTATGGATTTGTCCAGATTTTTAAAGCAAAGAAGCTGAGAGGTGAGCTGCTAATTTTTGACAGTGCCGAGTGCTTTATAAACATTAAAAGCCAGTAAAACACTTTGCACTCCTTCCTTTTTTCTTTCTGTAGCTGGTAGCACATGGAGCTGATAAACTCCATGCAATACAAAGAATAATGATCAGGTCACTGACCGTAACCTTTTATTTTATGATCTTGACATGGATGCCTGGATTCACTTCTCATGCTTCCCTCTCAATGTGAATTTGTTGACATCCAAGTCTGAAATATATGATAAGCTGGTTGTGATTGGAGTCCCAATCCTACTCTTTTATATTATAGGTTTGAAATATAGATGTCAAGAAATTCATGACCGCAAAGCTCAAGGGGTGATTCTTGGCATGCATGTCAAGAACATATGACAATCTTGGCTATGAATGGAGATACCCAGTTTTAATTCTTTATAGCACATGGACATTTATCAGCTCCCATTTACTATAAAAATTGGAAAAATAAGTAGAGCTCAGTGCATTTCAGCTCCGAATGCTGTGACACATTTACTGCTTCTGTCATTAAATCAGACCACACATTGGTCATCTTCTCTGTCAGGTCCAGTAGTGCCATCCAACCACCAAATGAGTCATCTTTAGGGATTTCTCCATATCAAACCTAACTCAGCTTGTAGAAGACCTATAGAAAATTCCCAACTCTCCCTTGTAAATGAACCCTACTGAGAGGACTGCCACATTCACCTCTGACATTTATCAGCACCTGAACAGTTGCACAGAAAATTATATATGTATGAATTTATATTTAGGAACAGACTTATCTTGTTGTGTTATGAACAACAAAAGAAGAAAAATGATGAAAAGTTGTAGGACATTTCCACTGCCCTACTTCAAGACTACATTGAAACATGCTAACAAAAACATTGAAGTCTATTAAAAAATATAAAGCACAATATGAACGTAAGGTTCCTACAGATTCCCAAGGAAACTTCAAATCTTTCTTCAGTTATGTTCATAGGTTCATAGGTTCATAGGTTGGTACTAGGCTATCAGCCTAGCCTAGCCAAAACAATTCCCTAGCTATTTCTTCCCACACTATGTGAGAAAATAAGAAATAATGTCCAGCAATATACTTAGCTGATCCATAATAATATCACCCAATCTGACCTCAAGGATATAACTAATATATTAGCAGACAAACTGAGTGCTAACTTCAACCCTGCTACCCACAGTGTCGTCTTCACTATCTCAGACAGAATTTAGTTTCCCCTTGAATCCACTTTGGAACAAATCTTAGAATCCCTGTCAAAGGCTAAAAATAAGACTTCCACAGGGCCAGACAACATACCAGGCTGCATTCTCATCACTGCTAACTACTCACTATCTCTGCCTGTACTTAATCCACAAGGAGTGTTCTCAATACCTGTAGAATAACCCCTGTCACTCTATAACTCAGGAGTGGCCCCTTTATAAACCCAAGTAATTACAGACCCATCAGCCTCACCAGCCATATATGCAAAGCTATGGAACATATCATAGCAGAAATAATTTAGGTAGACATAGGTAGCTTAACTATGTAACTCAACTTTATCTACACCTCAGTCAGTTTGGTTTTGTGAATTGCAGGGCCTGTCTACTAAACATAGTAAGCTTCTTTGAGAAGGTTACATGGGCTGTGGACAGTGTTCATTCTGTGTACACTGTTTATCTCGTCCGGGCCAAGACTTTTAACACTATCCTCCCATGCTGGTATTACTGAAAAATTAGACAAGTTTAATTTAAACGCACACAATGCCCACAGTATTGCAAATTGGCTGTCCAACAAATTCTATCCTGTGAAAGTTGCTGCTTCCTACTCTGAATGTAAAATTGTAACTAGCGGAGTGCTACGGGAGTCAGTTCTGGGCACTCTCCCGTTTGACATTTATTCTGCAGGCATCCAAGCCAATATACCAGAAGTGTGCTTCATCAAGTTTGCTGATAACTGCAAACTAGACCATCATCTGTTCATCCTCTGATGCAAAAGCACTCCAGCAAAGGTTGGAATATTTATAAGCATGGTGTATCAAAAACAGTCTCAAGCCAAATGAAAAAAAGTGCAGCATAATACTGTTGCAGGAAAGTTGATCCCAACTCATATGTTATAAATGGTACACCTCTTCAGACAGATAAGGCCATAAGAGATATAGATACTTATGTGGATATTTCTCTCTCATTTGATCATCATGTTTCCACCATAGTTAGGAAATCCTTCCATCTGGCTCAGTTAATTTTCAAAGGAATATCTCCAAGATCCAAAAAGCAACTCCATGTTTCTGTAGTCTCTGTGCTTATAATGCCTTTAAGTCCACTGGTAATGGTAGGGGTGTCTCAGTGTGATTTATCTATGAGCTGTTGAAGATCATTTTTTTTCATCTCACTGTTTAACACTGAAAACTGTGACACAAAAAGCCTAAAATACAGTAAAAAATCATTTTTTTTAGGGTGCAAGCCCACTGCTCTCCCAGTGTAAGGGGAGCACCTCCACCAAAATAATATATGCCAACTCCACATAGGCATGTTCTCAGCACAACTCGTAATGACCACACACTTCCAACCCTTTCCCATTTCACAATGTTGTCATTACTAGCAATTATGATTATATATTCCCAAGCTTCCTCTGTATGTTACCATGGTGCCAACGCTAGAATGATTTTATGCAGTTTGCCAACATCCGCTGACTAATTAGTACTGACTAATTAGTATAATGGTTAAAGTCTTTGCCTCCCTGCACAAGGTGCAAGGTTCTGTCCTGACCTCTGATTGTCTGTATGAAGTTTGCATGTTCTACCTGTGTCTCTGTGGGATTCCTCCCACTTCCCAAAACATACTGAGTGTTTCCATCTCAAACTCCCCCAAGAATTAAGTTGTGGGTAGCAGTAAAGATTCTGGATGGTGCCTGCATGGGGAAGGGCTGTAAAGACCAACTGCTTTGGGCATCAACTGTGCTACCCAGTATTCTCTAGGTAGGACAGCACAGATCAAACACTGTGTGCTATGGTAGGGCCACTTGATGGTGTAAAAATTAGCTCTACGTGATTTGATTGTGTTGACTAATGTTAAAGTGGGTTTAGGAACAAGACTTCCTAAGCCAAGGACCAATATATGCCCCAATTGGCCAGTGTGTGGTTGTCATAAATCCCAGGGTCAATAAGCTACTGGCCGGTAGTTGTTCTGATTCCAGTTTGGATTACCTGGGATAGCTCAGTTGAGTGAATGCTGTAGATAAAAGCAATCTACCTGCCAAACATGAACTAAAAGTTGCTACGCTGAATGTAGGTTCACTGACAGGATGCAGTTTGGAAATGGATGACATGATGCTAAGGAGAAAGCTGGACATCCCATGTATCCAGGAGACAAGATGGAAGGGCAGTACAACAAAGCCACTTGGTGTGGGATCCAGAGTCTACTACTTAAGAGGAGGATAGGCTAGAAATGGTGTAGAAATTGTGGTGAGGAAGAGGTTTCAGAAGACATTTTGGGATGCCATGGCAATCAACTTCCAATTTAATGACACATCAGTATTCATAATCTCAGCTTATGCCCCACATCAATGTCATGATAGTGAAGAAAAGAGTGCATTCAGACAGCAGTGGCAGAACCTACTAGATAAAGCAGGACAATATGAATTGGTGATGATAATGAGTGACCTGACTGCAAATATCGGGACAGACAAAACAGGATATGAAGACTGCCTGGGTTTACATGTGTGAGGCAACAGGAATAAAGAAGGACAGGCCAGTCTATACTTCCGTCTGGCAAATGGTTTGATGATGGCCAACACATGGTTCACAAGATCATATACAAGAGTGACAAACTTGCAACTCAGACAGACTTCCTCCTAGTAAGAAAAGGGTATTGGGGTAGAATTAGTGATTGCAAAGTCATCCCCAGTGAAACCGTCAGTTCACGGCATAAAACACTGGTTGCCACAATCAGTTGCAAGCAGTGGTCAGAGAAGGCAAGGTCAAGAGAGAATAGGCTGAAGACCTGGATGTTGACTGGAGAGAACAACAGAACAGATATGTGGACAAGCCAGGAATGGAAATAGGTACATATGGAAAGCTGGTGGTGGAATGCAGATGTCCGGAAAGTCATCAAAAGAAAGAAGGAGTACAAGGAAAAAGTAGAGATAGAAAAGACATACCAGACTAAGAAGGAATACCGGTTAGCGGACAAAAAGGATAAGAGAGTAGTTGCAATAGCAAAGAACAAGACATCAGAGGCACTCCATCAGCATCTGGAAAGTGATGGTAGATGCCACTAAAAACTGTCCGGTTGCAATGCAGAGACAGAGATCTAAAGAAGATTGTCAGGCACCCTTCATAAGGGATCCCAGTAACACAAAGACAGATGGAAGGAGTACTTTGAGTAGATTCTGAATGAAGAAAACCCTACAGAAGCTGTACTGCCCCAGACACACAACCTATGATAAGAGAAGAAGAGGAGCCCACCCTAGAAGAAGTAAGAACAGCACCAAGGAAAATGAAGTCAGAGAAAGCAGTAGGCTCAAATGAGGTCACAGAAAATATGATAAAGATGTTAGGTGAGATTACAGAGAAATGGCTCCTGAGGCTACTCATAACTGTATGGAGAGAAAGGTGTATCCCAGATGACTGGAAAATAAGCATACTAGTGCCGGTGTACAAGAACAAAGGGGATAGTCACAACTGTGGGCAGTACAGAGGTATCAAACTCCAGGTGCATTGCATGAAAGTTCTGGAGAGGGTGATTGATAAATGAATATGCAGAGTAGTGGAAAGTAAGACAGGAAATGAGCAACTTGGATTCAGATCAGAAAGCACCACAACTGACCTGATGTTTAAAGAGACAGATAGCAGAGAATAAGCTAGAGATGAGGAAAGACTCCAACTGGGAATTCCAAGACTTGGAGAAAGCATATGAAAAGGTCCCAAGAAAGCTTTATTTGGATAGTTCTGCAGTGGTTCAAAGTCCCAGAAACCTTGGTAGAATTAGGGAAGGCAATGTACAAGGACCCACTGACTCAATTACAAACAGTATTCGGTTTCACACAGGGGTCCCAGTTGGAGGGAGTATGCATCAGGGTTCAATTCTTAGACCCTTGCTATTCATACTGGTAATGGATTATGTTGTCAAACAAGTTATAGAGGCAGCTCAACACAGATAACGCAGCGTTACAGGCAGACATTGTGCTAGAACTTCAGCAAAGGATAGGAGAATGGAATGCAAATCTGAAGGCACATGGCATGCAACTCACAGATAAGACAGTCATAATGGTAGCAAATCCAAAGAATCTGAGAAATGAGATAGAAGAAAAAGCTTAACAGATTCAATTATCTGGAAGGAATGGTTGAGGAGAAGGGAATTCGTAATGAGGAGGTTAAAGCTAGAATCAGAGGTGCTGCAACCAAATGGAAAACAGTGTCAGGGATAGTGTATGAATGAAGAATCCTAAAGAAGTGAAAAGTAAGGTGTACAAAATAGTGGTGCAACCAGTATTACTGTGTGGTATAGAAACATGGACAATAAAGGTAGAGCAGTTAGGGAAGCTAGAAGTGGTGGAGGTGAAGTGATTGAGATAGGTGGCGGGATGCACATTGTGGGACATTCAAATAAATGAGGACATCATAGCAGAAGCCAAAGTATCTCTGATGTCCTCATTTCTTTGAATGTCCCACTGTGTGCATCCTACTACAGTGGGACCTAGTGAGACATTCAAAGACATGAGGACATAAGAGCAGAAGCCAAAATAGCTCCAATTGTAGAGAAGGTCTAAGAGAACAAATTGCAGTGGTGGAAGCATACGTGTAGAAAAGCAGAAGACAATTAACTGAAGAAGATTTGACACAGATAGGAAGAAGGCAGGAGGAAACAAGGACATCCTGCAAAGAGGTGAATGGATTGTGCAAGAGAAGAACTACAACAGTCAGGCATGACTGTCAAAGAAGGTAGGAGAGTGGCATTGAATCAAAAGAGATGGTGACTGTTGACAAGACAACTTGACCCTATGTAGAGAATGGGAAAAGTGGGTTGATGAGGAGGATGATGATGATCTCATCATCCACACTTGGTACCATGTCTCTGGAAGGAGATGAACTGTTTGGATGCTCTCCTACCTTCCCCACATACTCTAGCAGCAGCAGGTTAAGGATCAAACTTCTGCATGTTCTGTCTCAGTTTCAAGTTCCATGTACTGCCCAGTTGACTATTGTCTTCACCTCCATGTTTTGGTGTGGCTGATACCACCAGCAGCTACCCTGCACACCCTCCAACACCCTCCTCCAGCTCATATTATCAAGTCCCCAATTACTAAGAGACTCACAGTATGCTGTACCACGTTCTTCCCACCATATTGTCATGTCAATTATAGCAGTGGCAGTCACTATATATCCTATCAACCTCCTCCTCTGGTGACATCAGTCAAACAAAACTTCCTGTGACATGCCTAGATCAGCATCTGCCTCCTCTTTGTCTTATATAGTAATTTCGGGATCTCAAGTGTAGCTTAGTTTAAAGATGGTAAATGGCCAAGATCTAACAGTGTGTTCTAGATTTGTTTTGGAGTACTCATGGTCCTGTACTGTCTGTCGATTTCCATTTTTGAAATATGTGTATTTACTTTGCATATCTGTCACTGATGAGTGACATGACAGTTAAGAGGCTGCTTCATAAATAAACAGTGCATAAATCACAATATAGCCACAGTTATGTGTTATTTCCTTGGCACATGTCAAGTGGTGCAAATGTTAGCAAGGGATTGGTATAAAAAACACCTCTTTATAGTCTGTAAGTCCAATTTCTTTCCTTTTTTATGAATGTAATGTATTGCAGATACACACACATACAAGTGAGTGTGTTATCGCACACAGACATAGTACAAATGTATTTGATTGCTGGTATTTGTAAACAAAATAATTTGAAATTATCTATGGGAAGATATGGTGTATAGTTGTTCAGATGAAGTAAAATATTTACTACAGGGATTAAAAAATGCTTCAAGCATATGTTATTAAGAGAACACTGTTATAAAAAACTGAACTTGTAGTGGTTACCACTACCAAAAGCTATTTTTCAGAATTTTCAAATGTTGTTAGCCTTGATTCAATCATGGTAAATCACTGAACCTGCCATTTTTACCGTTGATATATTTATATGAGTGCTGAACCTACATCTGTACTCACAGTAACAATAAGCATGCAGCGCAAATGTTTTTATTTTACTTGGCTCGTACATCATTACTGATGTCTCAAAGATGAAGGTACATTCATCACTTTGTAGATAATCTGTATAAGAATGTCTTCTGCTGTTGCTTTGTTAGTATTGATTGTCACTGCCTATAAAATACAGAAAAATTAGAAGCAAGGTCATAAAAAAGGTTAAAGAATTCAGTCATTAAGGGTAATATACAATAAACAGAGCTTACAAAGAAAATAGTGTATAGTACAGTAAGTTTCTTTTAATTTTTTTAAACTGCAATTACATATGCACACATAGTATGCAAATATATATATTTATATATATAATTTACTGGTCTATTTCATAGCGTTGACTTACCATTTCATCAACTTTCATAACATCAAAGCTACATTATCGAATGTTTAAAACAACGAACTTCCAGAATATTTTATTTTCCCTCCGGGAAAGTAACAACTTGGCCACCAACAATGAAATTAAAAACATAAGCAAATTAAGCCCACCAAAGTGGGGTGCTTCTCCCTCCACACCACCCTAACTAAATATACCAACTCCATGATTGCATTACAGTAAAGAAAAAGGGCACAGTTCACCCTGGTGGTCAAGTAGTTACTTTCCCAGAAGGAAAATATGATCTTCCGGGAGTTTGTTGTTTTAAATATTCAACAGTGTGGTCTCAATGTTATGAAAATCAACAAAATGATAAGTCGACACTATGAAGGGAATCTATATATATATATATATATATATATATATATATATATATATATATATATATATATATATATATATATATATATATATGACAAGCCACATTTGTAAAGATGAGACATAAGTATTCTTTGGGAAGATTTCCTACACAATTATTCAAATAAAGTTAAATATATGTACTTCAGAGATGACAGTTTTAAATATATGTTAGAAATGGAATATTATTAAAGCAATGTAGTCTGTTCAATAGCTGCAAATACTGTTTTTCAGAAGCTAGAAATGGAATTTGCAATTTTCAGTCATTGCAGCTTTATATCATAACTTTAGTGCACAGTTGCACACAACAACTGAGTGCACTGTGTTAGTTCTATCCTTATGTCAGCAACATAATTCTTAGATATAGCTGTGTGTATATATGTATATATATATATATATATATATATATATATATATATATATATGTGTGTGTGTGTGTGTGTGTGTGTGTGTGTGTGTGTATATATATATATATATATATATATATATATATATATATATATATATAGATATATATATATATATATATATATATATATATACACGCACATAGAGAGAGAGAGAGAGGGAGTGTGACAGAGAGAGAGAGAGAGATATACATAATGCATTGCCCTACTGACAAGAACACACGTATTCTTACACCAGTCAAACCTTTCAACGATCCACAATTTTGCAAAATATCCAGTTTTTTTTGCCTCATATTTTTAGTCTGTGTATCACAAAAATTATGGTTTTCTGGCAAATCATTGATGGCTGCAATCACTAACTAATGACCGACATTTGAGTTTCAGGCTTCATATCCTTCAGAAAATGCACTGTAATGCAAAATTGGTTATACTAACAACTTTCTAAGTTGATAAGAGAGATACTTAAAATTTGTGTAGAATTTGGATTTTGCCCCCCCCCCCACCATTATTTTTGCCTTTGTCCCTAATTCTAGTGCTAAGAGGATGACAGGTATGGCACCAGTGTCTGGCATACAGCTATTTATGTGAGCCTGTAAAGTGTGTATACATTTGGCATTTCAGAAATAAAAGGTGGGATTCCAAAAAATCTTACATCATAATACTATAAGTTTTTTGGAGCAATTAAAGATACAGTGTATTGTTTTTGGAGTATTTAAACAGACAGTATAATAAGCAAAGTTTATGTCTGATATGCATGTGAATTGTAACAGGCTATGCAGATTTATAGATAAGGCATTAATGCAGTATATGCTGATTTTGCTTGGTTTATAGTTATGCACACACAAATATACACGTGTATGTATATGTGTATATATATATGTATATATATATATATATATATATATATATATATATATATATATATATCAACTTTGAGATTGCAAAACCTCAGTGGAAAGATCATATTCACCAGCCCTGAGGATTATCAATTCTCACACAGCTGCCAACCATCTGCATTGTTGATCAAAGTGTGTTGGTAATACAGAGGTCCATGTTCCCTAAAACTGATTAATAATAGGGAAGCTATGAAGCTATATGTATATATATATATATATATATATATATATATATATATATATATATATATATATATATCAAGAGAGAGAAAGAGAGAGAGAATTACATTATGAATAGAGAGTTTGGGTTCGTGAAGGGCTGATCTTGTCTCCTGAACCTGATTGACTTCTTTGAATCCTATCTGGACCTCACCAAGGCCTTCGACACAATCCCCCACTCTGGAATCATACATAAACTTACTAAGCTGGGCATAAATCTCTACGTTACTCGATGGTTTGCCAACTGGCTTACTGACAGAGCCCAAACCTGTAAAAGTAGCCGACTCCAAATCTAGCTCCAGACAGGTGACAAGTGGAGTACCTCAGGGTTCAGTCCTGGGACCGCTCTTGTTTGGCATCTACTTCTCTGAAGTACAGGTGAACACTAAGGGACTTTGGCTAACAAAGTTCACAGATGACTACAAACTGGGAGCCATTATTGAATCCCCAAATGATGTGGATGTTCTACAAATGGGCCTTACAGAAACAGATGTTTGGTTCCAGAGCCATGGGCTCAAGCTTAATGCCAAGAAATGTATAGTTATCCCCTTTGGGAAAAAACATGTACCCATGAATTACCACATAGGTGGCAGTACACTAAACACTGAAAGTGTGATGAGAGACTTAGGGACACAGGTGGACAGTGGTCTCACCTTCGATAACCACATCGCCACAACAGTCTGGAAATCATTCTATGTGGCACACCTCATCACTAAGTGCTTTTCATCCAGAAAAAAGGAGGTCATTGTCCCACTGTACTCATCCCTCATTAGACCCATTATAGATTACAATGCCCCATTTGGTATGTACCTCACAAGTCATCTGCAACAGCTGGAAAGGCCACAGAAATACCTCACTAAAAGAATCACAGGCCTAAAGCAGATGCCCTATGCTGATCATCTAAAAAAACTCCAGCTATGCTCTGTGGCATATCGTCTACTCAGAGGTGATCTCTGCTTAACATACATGGCCAGGTCAAACCGTGAGCTGTTGGACATGCTCCACTTAAAGAAATCCCAATCCCTCATAGCCACATGCTCCATCTAAACCTTGTCATCACAATGAACAAAACATGCTGGAGGAATAGGTTCCTGACCCAGAGACTCCCCATACTCTGGAATAGACTGCCCATACATGTCTAGCAGAGTGCCTCCTTGGCCCTCTTGCAAACAAACCTTGATGATTGGATGGGAGATAGGAAATTCACCTCGGGGATCACATCAGTCACCCTGCTAGACAGGGGTCCAGGGAAGTAAATATTGTGGGAAGACATATCCAGGAAATTGTTATGGCTAGGCTTGTATAGGCCCTAGGCCGATAGCCTAATACCAACCTATGAACCTATGAAGAAAGCCATGCTCTATTTATTTTTCTACAGTCACAGAGTTATGCAATTACTTCTAAATGGGGTGCAGTTGAAGACAGCAAACATCTTTCTATAGTAAGAACACAGTCTACCTATGGATGATATATGTGTAGAAAAACATGCATCAGTGACCACAAAGGTTGCCCATGACAAGCAATACAGAGGAAGCATTGCAATCTAACTTGAGTGAAACCTCACAAATATAGGCAGAATGATAATATACAGGTAACTTCAACCAACACATGCAGGAGCACAATAGTCATATATGTATTAAACACAGAACTAAAAAGTGATATAGCACAACTGATGTGACATAACATAGGTGGATACACCTTTGTATCAGACAGCTACACTCTGTCTCCATGTGCAGATAATCTCATATATGTGAGCACCTTAGAACTCTACAGATCTATATGACCCACTGGCTGCAATACTTTACATTTCTGTATCATATATCATTAATCGACCTCATTAACATGCAGTATTTCAGAATTTCTGGGATTGATATTGTTGAGACCAGACATATGTGCCAAAATCCAAAAGTTTTGCAAATGAAGCCAGTTCTCGTGCTGTACAGGGATAATGCCCTTACCAGGACTCAGGCAGTGCGGTTTCAATTAGCGGCAAAGCAGCTGTAGACTAGGTGGGGGAAGGGATGAATTATAAAGGTATGTCTGCTCATCCCTCTTTACAGGAGGCATGGGGATGGCTTGCTGGTATGAAGCAGGCCATTCATGAAACCTCACTGTGGCCAAGACCAATGGACAGTAGCCAGAATGGGTGAATGTCTAGGTTGTCACAGAGGACAGGGAGGTAGGAACACACCAAAAGAGATGCTCATGCCTAACAGCTCACAGTGGCTTTATAAATGACAAAAGCATTTAGAGGTAGGACCTTCCATACCAGCACTTTGTCACGCTAGTGTCTGTGGACAGCAATGTTAGTCCCAGTCTTACTCTTCTGCCTCACCACACCTTCATCAGTCCACACCAGGTAGTGACCCTGGCCTGGGGGATTTGAATAGTTGGGTGATAATGCATAATTGTGTTGTCATAGTGATGAGGGCTCAGGAGTGCTATACTTCCTCTAACGTCATCATATCTGTCTACAAAACAAGTCTTGCTGATAAACACCTGTATGACACAGATTATATTACTGGAGAGAGACAGAAGCAGAGTTATAGAAATGTCTGGGCTTTGCAGATATGTCTTAAATACTGCAGACAGTATAGAAGTCAACATCAGGGATACTCTGTAAAATCAGGGACAGTTGAGAAGTCCGGCTATGTATTGGTTTGTGTTTGTGTGTCCATGACTACAGCTGAGTAGGGTGGTTATGCTGAGTGACTCTGTGTGTGTGTGTGTGTGTGTGTGTGTGTGTGTGTGTGTGTGTGTGTGTGTGTGTGTGTGTGTGTGTGTATATGCTTGTGTGTGAATGTCTATATGAATGTCAGAGAATGAATGAAATGGTCCCTATGCCAACGCAACATATGGGTCACCAGTGGTAATTACCACTAAAAAGTTGTATTTAGCACTGGTGGTAACTACAACAAATTTAGAGACATACAAATTAGTTACCGTAAGTTCTTCCTCTTTGCAGCTAAAGATGTCTCTGAATCACATTTCCTGCACTCAAGGAAATTGCAACTTTTAACTGCAGCAGTTTCCACAAGTGCAAGGAAGTTTTTCCTGAATCCCAGCCTGAAATCAGTCCTTCTGGATCAGTGCCTATTCTGATCAACGAATGGTAAATAAATAAAGGATATTGCTTCATGCATATTAATCATGCATTTTCTGTGTATGCAAGTTAACTGTAAAGATGTTCAGATACCACTCCTAAGTAGTTCTTGTAGTTGTACTAATCAATATTTCATACTGTTTTAATAGGCTTAGTTACGCTGGTAAAATGTAGTTATACATGTAAAAAGTGAACATGGCTGGCATATTACCCAATCACTTATGAGTAGTTGTTATATGCTTGTAGGAGAGGTTACATGACTACATAACAAGAGATGTGTCCATCCATCTATCCATCCATAATCTCCTTTTCCCATTTTTGTACATGCAGTCGGGGTGTCACATCAGCAGTGACCATCATTTAGAGCCAATGGTGACACTACCAGGTCATGTGATACTCAGTATACCCACAGCAGTGGCTACACAAGTAAAATGACATAATTTAACATGCGTTACATTTATACTTACCATTTCGCAACCGCATATGTATGTAATGAATATTGACAGATGGGAAAATAATAGGTTCAGGGTCTCCCTCTTTTTCAAATGGATTATTACATTATTTATTTGTAAGATGTATGTATGTAATCAATGAGACCCCCTATTATTCAACTTTGTATGCCCTCTCCAGTTTATTACAGAGTGTGTAGGCCAGGGGTATGTTGCTGATGTTACTTCAGGTCTGCAGTAACTATTGGCACATGAATGCTGGAGACATTTAAAGTAATTATGTTTCTCTGGCTTTGCTGGATGTTGCAATGAGGTTTATGAAAAGCACTACTAGAATCAGTTGTGTCAATGACACATAAGCAAAAATAAGCTAGGTACACTTTGGAGACAATCTGATAGTGGTAATCATTTTCTATTGGTACACCTCTTAGGGATGTCACCACCATTAATTTGCATATCTTTGTCACATATCACATAGCCATAATAATGTTTTTATGACATCAGTCATCTATATTAGCACAATACATTCCCAACTTAGGGATGCATAACTGCATTATGATATACCATCAACATACTTTGCTGTTATACAGTGCAGACACCACATGTCTAATTTACATTGAAAATGCCTATATGACAACTGGAGCAGCTTTTATGCATGTTTTGATTGGTTATGTGTTAGTTGGTTGGCTAGTTTGCTTTATGTTTACTGCGGTAGGTTAATGATTTTTAGGTTTAAGTCTACAAGGGCATGAATAAACATGTTTTATTGTTTACAGTGCAGCTGCTGGCACTTTCCTTTATATTTTTGTATTTCAGCCCCTTAATTTATTTTTATTTTTTTGATTTGCACATGTATATTGCATAAAATGGACTCCAATAAGCCAAACACCAAGTGTGAAAAACAATACAAGAGAGGAAGGTAGTCAGTGTTATATTTTGGCTCTATACAATGCTTAATACAATTGGGGTGGCAATATTGTATGCTTAATAGTGCATGTATAATATACTACACTTCAATATGGTGGCACAAAATTACATTTGGAATGCACATTAGGACATAATTACGTTAATATCTCATGTACAGAACAAGTATCTGAAAAGGACTCTAGGATAATATGCAAACTATAGCTGAATACATCTCTTGTACCTCTGTTTACATATAAGAGGTCCAAGTAATGAATTATAATTCTTCTACAGTAGCTTATACATCATTGGTACTACAGTAACATGGCAACAGAATGGTCCTTTAGTGCTTCACTCAAGAAAATACGGTGTACTTCCCATAGCTGTGTAAACATTTTGCCCACACCTACAGGGTGGGGGATGGACAGGAGTGGAAGAGAAAAAAGTGACAGTGTTACCTCTAACATATAATAATGCTATAATATTCATTGCATATGTGGTTGCTGCTCTGTCTGGTATACATGATGCACAGTGAACATATTTTATATTACCTGTGTATGTCACAGCTATCATTTCATTACATAACATGTCAACTGTTGTATAACAATTATAGGTAACTGTATGATATGCAAACCACAACTGTCAACATATCTCTGAAATAACAAGAATTTTACAGAATATTCATATTTTTACCTCATATTTTTGGGTCTGTTCCATGTAAAATTTGTGGATTTCTGGCAAATCATTGAGGACTGCACTCACTAAATCATGACAAAAAATAGGTTTCCCACTTCATATCCTTCAGAAAATACATGCCAATGTAAAACCTGCTGTTCTACTAACTTTTAAGTGAATTAATATGTTTAAAATGTGTCACTGATTCTACCCCTTTATCCCCCCATTATTTGTGACTTTGTCCAGTATTATTGATTAAAGAAGTTGAGAAGTATGACTGTGAATGCTGTTTTCCCACATCTGTCTGTATTTTACCAACATGGCAAAGCTTATTGACAAGGGGTGATGTACTGCTGGAACGGCTCAGGAGTGGTTTGTGAGTGTATCATTACAGTTCAACAATGCATCTCATTAGCAGCATGTATGAACCACCACTCAATGTTACTCAGTGATTTACATTCTGCACTGCTCTGTAGTGTGTACACAAGTACTCATGTTGCTCACACTACTGCACACGAACAGATAACATCTGTATTTGTATCCAGGCATGACCATACTCCACAGTATTCTAACTACCTGTAATATCCGACACATACCTGCAAAGGCCAGGTTACTGCAACCCCAATCGGTTAACAGTCTGGTGGTAAATCTTGTACCATATGCATATTCCTCTGTAGGACTGTGTTTTTTTTTTTTTTTGCAAATCCATGGAAGTTACATGGGTCGGGCTGACCTTTGTGGACAGTGGACATATGCCACCCTATGTCTGTCTCTACCTGACAGCACAGATCTCAGTGAATACTCACATGTTTAACTTCTCCATGCTGTGGTCACCAGCAGGGTGCAGGAGGAGAGTGAGTGGACCTAAGAGCTGTTACAGATGCTCACATAGGACAGCAGAATGAGTGCTAGGAATCAATGCCCCATGAGATGTCATCATTCTGAAGGTAATTGTAAGTTATAAGGCATATGCCTTTCTTTAGATGAGATACATACCTCCCTTTTAAAGTGACAGTACCCCTGTCTTTGACTGTCTATTCATCAAGTCCAGCTACCATTCATGGTTCAGGCCTTAATCGGGGTCAAAGGCCATATGACTACATGCTAATTCTAGCACATTTTTGTTATTCCTGCCCATTAAATAGAAATGAGCAGGCATAACCTCATCCTAACTTTCCCCACCAGCTCCTACAAGTGGCTGGGCTGCATAAATGAACCCAAAATTGTATCATTATCAGGCCAGCTTGCTCTGCAGGACTTACAGACTTTGGCACATAATATTGGATCAGTGAGAGTTTACGAATATTAACACTACGTGTTATTAGTCCCTGGCACGTTACATGCTTAGCAAAGAACAGAATTCTGAAATTTTGCATGCTAATGTTGCCCATCAATTATGTATGGTATTGGATAGCTAAATATGGTGGTTAATACATCATATAAGTCTGCAGCATTCTGAGACTCTCACATATATTACCTCTACATGGGGAGGTAGTTGCCTTTCAGCAAGGTGTGTCTATTTATCTATTATATCATATCCATTAGGCTATATCACTTTTTAGGGTCTATATTATATGTTCAAAGTTTGCAAACTTTGAACGTTAAATAATCAAATTTAAATGTTCAAAGTTTCAAACATTGAACATATAATTAAAAAAAAACAAACAGAACTTACCTGACTAGTGTAGGTAGGGTTGCAAGCCCCCCTGCACCCCCCACACCCACCACTCTTTAAATATACCAACTCCAAGAAAGGTAAGATTTCACTTACTGCACTGTAGTGTGGTCTCGGAGTTGGTATATTTAAAGGGGGGGTGGGGGCAAAGGGGGGCACAGGGGGGCTTGCCCCTCTGCCTACAGCTGTTAGCTTCGGGTTTTTTTTTTTTTTTTTTCTTACATATGTTCGAAGCTTTATAACTTTGAACATTTAAATTTGATATTTTAATGTTCTAAGTTATAAAACTTTGAACATATGATATAGACCCCACTTTTTAGGTCCATGTTTACATGACTATTAATGCTCCAGTGTTTTTGTTGAAGACCATATTTGCCTAGAAGATACTACCACAATTTGTGAGGTTTCCAACTTTAATTTCTCTAAAGTCTTTTGAGTTTCTAATACCATGATGGGGATGGACCCCATTCCTAAAGTAAAAGTATGATTATAGCTCATGAAACACTGTTTCAATCTTTGATGTTGTCAAAAAGGTACTTTTCACAGCAACCACAACGTGCCTAGAACTGACTCCTTCTGCTATTCATATGGAGTTACATGTATCAGTAGCATATCTAAATAAGATGGTAAATTATTTTTTGAGAACTATTGCTGCTACTAATATAGGACTGTCTGGGTATCCTTTTCCATTCTGCCTGACAATCCTGGTATTTTATGACTTTGTGTCTTTCTGTACATAAGACACTGTAGTCACTGGGTGTGGCAGTTTCAATGATCAGTGCTACTTTTGTATTCTTTTCATGAACTACTATATCTGGTTTTCTCATATCTGTTTTTTGAACTGTAGGTAATAGGTGGGCCCATGTGATATAAACGTCATCATTCTCTATAGTGCTGTGTGGCTCATGTTTCCGGTGCTTGTCAGCTACTTCAGTAGTATAAAGTTTGTATAATCCCCAGTGCAACAGCCTTGCCACATTATTATGCTTTTCAGTATACAGGCCCTCTGCCATTAGTGCACCAATCCCAGCAGCAAGATGTGGAACTGTTTCCATTTATGCTTTACAGAACCTGCATTTGACTATTTCTTCCTCATGTTCAATGGACTTTGTAAACTAAAGTATATGTAGTCCACTGTCCTGGGCTGCTAATACTAACCTTTTATCTTTTGGTTTAAATTCACCTCTCCTTAACCATTCCTGTATCAGATCCTGATCAACATGAGGTTCTTCCAGGAGTTTTCTGTAGTTGCAGCTTTATTTATGTCTTTTCCACATTTCTTGCCTTCTCATCTGATCCTTCTTATATTCTTTCTTTTGATTTTTGGCACATTTAGTTGTTGCCTGATTTTTGTCTACTTCTGGTTTGGTTTCCATTGCTGCTTGACACCAATCCGCTTCTGCTAAATTAAGCAGGGAAGTCATCCTAGATTTGTTTCAAAACTTTCACTATGTTTGCATCTGATGAGGGGAACGTTAATACATAACTCTAAAGTGAACATTATTACAACACGCCTTTATTTGCTATATAGATATTTACAACATTAAAGATGCAACACTACTTAAATAGGTATCTGCAGCACATATGTAAAACGTTTAACATATTTTAAATTTTAAACTATCTACTACATCTACTACATACATATGACGCTCCGACAGCATGGCTTACAGTCGATGTTCCCTTCATGAATATCTTTCCATTCCGTTCTTATGCGTTACTTAGAATACGGGTGAATAAGTCTACTTTTGTAAAACATTTGTAGTATTGGCATGTTTCGTAGGCAATGCTAACATGATGCCACAGGGGGTATTTACGTGTGCCGCAGATTATTGTTTATTTACTGCATGGGACTGTCACAGGGTGTTGTGCGTGTTCGTGTTTTATATTTCGATGTTGTGCAACTCGATGCGTTCCGTTTTCGTTGGTTTCACTTTACGATGTTGTGGTCTCGATGATGTGAGACTCGATGTTGTGTTAATTCGATGGTTTCAACTGAAACCATATATATATATATATATATATATATATATATATATATATATATATATATGGATCTAGGACGATTGATTGAAAGATCAAACGTCTGAATCCATTAAGGCGAGCATACTTACATGAAAGTGCTTTTCATCAAAGAAACACTTTCGCGTAAGTATGTCTGTTGCTGAGGCCGTACTATGGTGCGGATAAGGGAAAATTCTCTTTTCCCCACTGTAGTGTGATCTCGGAGGGAGAATATTAAAGTGAGCGGGTGGGGGGTGCAGGGGGGTGCAAAAACGTTAATGTAATTTTTTTTTTTTTTTTATTAACACACTTTAACGAAAGCGCTTTTTCGATTAAAGTGCTTTCATTAAAGTGTGTTCGGTGGTTATGAATTCGGACATTTGATCTTTTGATCAAACATCCTAGATCCATATATATATATATATATATATATATATATATATATATATATATATATATATGTCTATATATGGATTAACTTTATATCCTCGAAATACTGAAATATCAAAATTCAGTATTTTGAGGCTATAAAGTCAAAACTTAACACAGTGAAAACTCAGAAGCGTGAAATTCAAAATCTCGCACAATGGAGATTTTTAATTTCGCACTTTTACTAAACACATACACACCTTCCTCTCCACACACAAACACAAGCTCTCTATTACATAAAAGCAGGGGGGCAAGCACTCCTGCACCCCATGTGGAGGGCTGCGCCCCCCCCATACCCCTTTACTTAAATATTCTAACTCCGAGATCGCACTACATAGAAACACACACAAAACACCACCACACAAGCTACATTCTCCTCGCACACACACATCACACCAACAAAACACACTAACACACAACACAGCCCCTACCCAAAACCCTTAACACATATACACTTACCTGAATCTATAACCACAGCAAAACCTCAGAAGTGCGAAATTTAAAACCTCCAGTGTTTGAGGTTTTGATTTTCTCGCTTCTGAGGTTTCACTCTTCTCAGGATTCCACTTTATGGGCTCGAAATACTGAATTTTGATATTTCTGTATTTCGAGCTTCTAAAGTGAATCCATGTATATATATATATATATATATATATATATATATATATATATATATATATATACACACACACACACACGCACACAGACACACACACACACACACACACACACACACACACACACACACACACACACACACACACACATACACATATAAATACACATGTACATATACATAAAACCGTAATGCGTAACATAAGCAAAACCAACATATACTGCACTTGTGTACTGGATAAAATCATTTCTGATGAAGTCTCACTTCGAGATGAAAGCGCTTAAACCTGTTTCAAAACTTGTTTTACCTTTTTATTTTTGGTGAATAAAGTGGAGTTTCTACACCTTGTTTTATGCCTTGGAGTTCCTGCCATAACTGAATATTTTATGGATAAAAATCTGTGTTATAGGTTCATAGGTTGGTACTAGGCTATCAGCCCTAGGGTCTATACAAGCCTAGCCATAGCAATTCCCTGGCTATTTCTTCCCACACTATTTACTTCCCTGGACCTCTGTCTAGCATGTTAAATTGTGTTGCTTCCTGATTTAAAACCTCATGTACTTATCACACCTGAACACTGTTTGTTACATTATCACTTTTATTAGTCCAAAATCTTTGGAGTATAATATTGCAATTATTTTTGGAATCCCTGCTTGTGTAGGTATACATACAAAGAAGGAGTACAGGAAAAATGAAGCTAAGAAGTAATCCTGGTTGGCTAAGAAGGAAGCCAAGGCAGTTGTCACAATAGCATAGAACAAGGTATCATAGATACTCCACCAGCTTCGGGAAAGTGACTTAGCAGCTATTAGGCTGGAAGGCAATGACAGAAAGATAAAGAATATAGTCATCAGACACCATTTGTAATGGATGCCAGCAACAACCTGTTCATCAGTGCTCAGGACATCAAAGGCACATGGAAGGAGTACTTCCAGAATCTTCTGAATAAAGAACTTCCCACAGAAGCTGTACTGACCCAGATACAGCCTTCAGTGAATGAAGAAGAGGATCCTACCTTAGAAGATTTTAAAACAGCCCTAAGGAAAATGAAACCAGGGAATCCAGCAGACTCAAATGAAGTTATGGCAGATACAATCAAGTTTTTTAGGAGAGAAATGTCTTCTGAGGATACTGATAGCAGTTTGGAAAGAGAGGCATATATCCCAGATGACAAAATAATATGCAGACAAGTGTCAGTGTGCATGAACAAAGGGGTCATTAACAACAGTGGGCAGTATAGTGCTATCAAACTTCGGTCACTCTGACTGAAAGTGCTGGAGAGGATGACTGTTAACTGAATACCTAGGAAAGAAGAAAGTAAAATGGGAGATGAACAGTGTGGATTCAAATCAGAAAGCAACACAATTTAACTCAATGTTTGCAGTGAGAGAAAGAATGGAGAAGAAGTTAGAGGTGAAGAAAGAGTACAAACAGGATAGACTGGGACAAAGCATATGATAAAATCCCAAGAAAACTAATTTGGCAGTCATGCAATATTTCAAAGGTGCAGAAACACTGGTGGAATTAATGCAGGCTATGTACAAGAACCCAATGACATAAGTATAAACACAGTTTGGAGTCAGGGAGGAGTTCACAGTAGGAGTATGTGTGCGCATCAGGGTTCAGCTCTCAGTCCATTACTGTTCATATTGGTGGTGAACTACATTTGTAAAGAGGTTGAAAAGTACAGATTAACAAAGCTGCTGTATGCAGATGATATGGTATTACAAGCAGACTCTGAACAGGAATGTCAGCAGGTGATAGGGAAATAGAATGCAAAACTGAAGGCACATGACATGGAACTGAGTACAGACAAGTGAGTTGTCTTCACAGCAAATGGGAGAAAACAAAGGAAAATGAATATCAAGATAGAAGGGAAAATAGTCAAATAGGTTAACAGCTTCAAGTATCTGGGAGGGGTAGGTAATGAGAAATGTAATCTGAGTGAAGAGGTCAAAGCTTCAATGAAAGAGGTTACAACCAAGTGGCATAGAGTGTCAGGGGCAGTGCATGACAGATGAATGGGAAAGATGTTGAATAGCAAGGTATACAAAACATTGGTGTGATAAGTACTTCTGTATGGTTCTGAAACCTGGGGAATAAAAGCAGAGCAGTTGAGGAAGCTATAAGTGATGGAAATGAGGTGCCTGAGACTTGTGGTAGGATGCACTCTGCGGGACAGATGAAGAAATTGTGACATCAGAGCAGAATTCATAGTTGCAGCAGTTGCAAAGAAGGTCAAAGACAACAGATTACAGTAGTTCAGCCTGAAAGCAGAACACAATTTAATGAAAAAGATTTGTGAGAAATAGATGGAAAGCAAGAGGAAACAAGGATATGTAACAGAGAAGGATGGATTGTATGAGAGAAAACTCATGAAAGGCAGCCATGACTGTCCAAGAAAGTAGAAGAGTGGGATTAAAGTGAGAGAGGTGGTGGCAGTTGACACAACACTCCAATCTCATGTAGAAAATTGGAAAAACAGTGCTGCTGCTGCTGCTGCTGATGATGATACGTGTACATATAACCATAATGTAAGCTAAACCAACATATCATTGCATTAGTCCACTGGATAATATCTACCTGGTCAAGAATTAGTGTTCCTGTGCATATCACACATGAATGCTGTGCAAAAAAAAGTCCTTTAATTAATGTCAAAATTTCAAAGTAGATCCATGTAAGACATTTTAGAATTCCACACAAAGCCTACACGCCATAGCAGATAAGGTGATGGTGGGGGAGGCACTCAGCATTTAGCATAGATATGAACCGATGTGTGCATACACTAATGTGTAAATACATTTGCCATGCAGAAGTAAAATTATAGTACATATTTTCTGTGCTGGAACCTCTAAATGGTATCAATCTTTTCCAGAAGTTCATATTTGCTCTCTGATATTCTTTGTACATTACCCTATGATTTCATAATTTTTATTTACTCCCTGCTCCACAGTTGGCATGAAATGGTGCATGAACATTTTATATTTTGTTTCTGTGACTATTGAGCAGGTTAGACTAGCTTGGACTGCTAATGACTGGATCAACTTGTGGATGTGCTCCCATATGGTGCAGCACCACTGCTTTGGTGATAGGAAGGCATGTACTTATGGTAGCAAGTCTGACTGCACCAATGAGGCATATATTGCTGGTAGTAGTTTGCTACCACACAACATGCAATGTGCTGATGTTGTTGCTCATTTCTGTTGTGCTATTTAGATATCAGCATAAGAGGAGAACCCGGGCCTTGCTTTATTGTTTACATGCAAATGGACTGCAGCTGGATGCCTATAAATAGTGGCAGTGGCTGTGACACATGCATGGCTCCAACATCCTTTGTGAGTCATGTTGCTGGTTTTGGACAGTCATTTGCATACCTACTATGCACCTGCAGTCTTCCAGGTATGCAGGGGAGTATCCCTGCAGTAGAATAGGTCTGCAGCATGTCTATGTGCTGTGTAAGGCTTGGTATGCATGTTCTACCTAGCACAGTGCCCTTTGCAACTGAGTACGATATTTAGGAACAGCACCCAGTGCCCTTGCTAGTTTAGCAAGGACTTTGTAAGTAAATCATGTATGCCTGGAGATTTCATCCTTATATTCACTGTAGATGGGCTGTTACATATGAAAGGAAGAAAGAGGCACAGAATGGAAGCAGTAAAAAAGGTTTATTGTGTACTTGTTATTAGCAACTCATCTAGTATTTTCTTAAAATGGGAATCACACTTTACTGAATAATACTTAGAAGCAAATGAATTCTGAAAAATTAAAAGAAGAGGAAATACTAGTTTTATATCTAATTAATGGCCTTTTAGACCAATGAGCTTTTTAATTAGTTGTCTGTTGTCATTCACATTAAAATACATTCAGCTGTAGATCAGTGTACAATTAACAGCTCACAGTTTTTTTCTCTCAGACTAATGAAATGTAAAAGGTCTAGTAAGTCTGCCAAATGCATTCACTAGCTGAACCTACTTCTCCCATCCTGCAGAATCTCAGCAACCACTTCCATCCCCAGTAATCCTTCTAAACCAGCTTCTATTGCCAGTATTCTATAGGTGTACAGGTTCGTAGGTGTATAATAGGCTAACAACCACTGGGGCCTTTGTAAGCCTAGCCATGCATGCAAATCTGTGACAAGTTCATGCACCCCAGGTAAGTACAAGCAGTGGCCTAAGAGATGACCATTTACAGGTTACATATGTCCATTAGAGTCATAGATTCCAAACTGAGGATGCATTCATTTCCTGCTCCTCATCCAATGGTCCAAGTTACACTTGAATTGAGTTAGGAAGTAACCCTGCTTCACATAGATGGAGAACCTGTTCCAGAGAAGGGGTAGTCTCTGGGATACATACCAGTCTCTCCAGCAGCTCCTGTTTACTTCACAGGCAAGGTTTAAGTCTTTAGATTGAGTAAATTTGGTGCTGTTCGTTTTGCAGATATGCAGGAGGTCCATGAGACTAGGGCCCAGTTATGCCTTGCATTCCAGGCATAGACCCCCCAAAAGCTTGCAGGGGACAGAATACAGGGATAGGGCTTTAAGGCAGTCTGCATAAAGCAATTATTTATGCCCTGTATTCTTTTGGTGAGGAACCTCTGTGGATGCTCCAGTTGTTGGATGTGTATGGTTATATACATATCAAAGGGGCAGTTCCCTCAATGATAGGTCTGATTAATGATAAATGCAGTGGAACAATAACTTTTAGATTGCCACCTATTATTTTTTTCCAGACTATCCTGAAATCAAGCCGATTGTCTGGTAGTCCAAACTTGGGTATTCTGTCTCAAAAAAGAAACTGACTATTGAAGTAAGTTAAATTGGCAGATTTACTATGTTTTTTTATTGAAAACCATAGTAAATCCGCAGAATGAAGACATCAGGAAAGCAAAAAAGAAGGCGTTCCTCCTCAGTTGATGATGGGGGTGATGTCACAAAATAGATAGAAAGTGGGTGGAAGAGGGGAAGAAATGGGTGGGGTTATGGGAGGTACAAGGTGTATGTCCTTGGTCTGGTTTTAGCAGCAGCAAAAGGTGTCAACCTAATAACTTCCTTGGATTAGACCTAGATGCTATACCTTTGTTTATAAGTTGCACAACATACAATGATTTCCTTACTGCCATAGACATGTGATGCTCAAAGGCTAGATTACTATCTGTGTCCCCAAGTCCCTGACTACTGAGTCATCTCTTAGAGGTGCATTGTCAATATGATAGTTATCGTGGAAAGCTGACTCCCAATGGCTACTAATAAGCATTTCTTGGCATGCAGTTTTTTAGTTCATGTCTCGCTCACATTTCTGAGCTGCTGTCACCTGTTTTAATATATTAATGATACATAAGTAGGAACATTGTTAGACTGCCAAATGGAGCAATTTTAACATAACTATCATAGCTGATATGTAAATCCAAGTCTCCCAAAACAGGTGGGTAGAAAAACATTATATAAACATGAAACAAAAATGAATATGAACCACTAGAGGGCAGTATTATACTGCTCCTTTAAATTCCAGCATTAGACACCTCAAAACACTGCTTTTTTTCTACAAAGGACAAAGCTAAGCAGGACTCAGTGGTAAAAACAAATGCTGCTATGCAGACAACTGCGTATTTTTTCTTTCTTTTTTTTTTTTAATTTTATTTTTTTTTTACCTCACGCTAACCGCAATTTGTTTAGTTAGTTTAACTGCAATAACTCATCACAATATATTTTGTAGGCAGACACGCTACAGAAAAAAATGAAAAACGAAACATTTTTTCCTAATCTGTTTGCTTATGGTTTATGGCAATACTGTTAATAATATCTACCTACCCACACAATCCATTCTATTTTTCTTATTGTATTGATCCTTTACTTGATGAATTTAATTCATTGGCTATCTTTCAGTAAGCAGTCATTTTTTGCTTGGAAAAATACAACATAAACAATGCACTAAGATAACCATCTCTTTCTTTAAAGGTTATTTTTTTCTTGTTTGCATTTGAGGATCACATCAGTACCTTCTGGTGCCCAGTATCTTTTCAGACAGTATCGTACTTTACATGAGAAGGTCTGCACTGTACTTCAGTCCTATGAAAACTGCATCCGTTTCCTTCCTCCTTTTGTATTAAATGCTGTTGAATGGGTATCTTACTTAAACCTAAATGACTATGGCTCCATACACAATACCGAACACTGGCATCTGGAGGCCATGAGCAGGATGATGTTTATTTAAAAGAAAACAACAACGAATAAAACTGTTCAAGAAATCTTAATGAATGTTTGTGCTCCTGTTTGTTTTCATTGTAAAATAAAGTTAAGCTCTTGCTGTAACTTAGACTCAAAGAACCTGCAAAGATGTGCTATTCAACCTCTAAGTTTTGTCTTACAGTCCAAAAAACACCTACTGTTAAATGAATAAGATGCTACATTAATAATAAAAAAATGCCCAATCTGTTTGAAAGCCATTACTATTGTTCATCCTTCGGCTGTCAGTATCCCACTGTCTGTGATTCAGAGCTCTTGCTTTGTCAGTGCGTGTGAGTCAGATGTCTGATTCATTTTCTCCATAGCAGTGCACCATTTAAAAGCATTGCTTAGTAGACAGATATGCATAGCCAGTCAGAAGCATGCATTGGCAATTAAAGAAGCATGCCAGTTAGTATGATGGCAGTGAGTGCCGTTACCAGTAACTAAATTCACTGAAATCCACTTTCAGTGCTGAGGAACTCATACAGTTTTCTCCAATGTTAAGTGACTGTATAGATGGTATACATAAGTTTGGAGAGGTAGCGGTATACATGGAGAATACAAGGTTTTGCCCCTAAAAAATAAATAAATAAAATAAAAATACATACTTTGATATTTACAACCTATTTTCATAATAATTGCATTTTCTGAAAATTCCTTCATAGAGTCAACATCAATTCTCATGGAAAATCTCTTTGACTCTCAAACCAGTCCTGGATATTTTTAAATACTGTAAACTATCTCATTAAAAGTGAATAGAAACAGCAGCAGTTTATTGGACTGATGGGCTTCTGGAGATCCTTCATACTCCAGCTAGGTCTCACACACTGACCTGTCTATGATGCCATAAGACAGGATGCTTCTCCTGAGGAGCAGAACAGAAGTAACCCTCAAAAGTGCCAGGGAATGCTTCTTCAGTGCCATGGCCTTCTACCTAACATAACTTACCATTCAAGAATGGGGTAATTATGAGCTATGCAATAGTCTCCTAGAGCCTGTAACAGAGGCAAGCAGAAAAGAAAGTTCTAGTTGTATCTTGTCCAAGATGTTAAATAAAGCAGTAATGCAAGAGCAGCAACTGATGGTGAACTAATGAGCACTGCTTTCAGTGAAAGATGGGAAAAAATCATCCAACAGGAGTACAAATCCAGCTACCTCTTATTAGATGGCCAGAGATGATGACATAGGGGTTTGGAAGATATTAATGAAATGGCAAGTTATCTGCGAGCAACAGCTAACTTGCACAGTAAAAATATTCCAGGTAAGCAGGAGGGTCTGGCAGGACTGTGAACTCTTGTGGACCCTGCTGAAAAGCAGCTAAATAAACTACTTGAAGAACCCATCACCTAAAAAAACTAATAGAAGAGAAGAAAGAAACATATGGCTCACAGATGGCTCTTTAAATGATGTTAAAGGGAAGCAAATGTGGGCTGCCACTGCCGTTCATCCTTCAGGTGAAATCCCATTTGAAAAGTTCAAAGGATAATCCAGCCTGGTTCCAGAGCATCTGGCTAATCTGTACATGGAAATGATGGCCTCGTCATCTGCATTGATTGCTGGGCAGTATTTAAAGGCTTTACAGTTTGGTTCCTAGCTGGAGGTTATGTAGCTGGATAATTTTTGGAGATGTTGTGGGGAGAAAGTGAGCTATTTTAAACAATCTGAACCAAAGTGAAACAAACCAAAATATGTGTTTGCCATGTAATGCCTACACTGCACTGACGACAGAGGAAGCATGTGATAACCAACAAGCAGAGCAGCCTGCAGCAGCTCCAGCTACTGACCATGTGCCCTTAGCAAGCTGGAACTGAGAAAAGGTCACCGTGTGCATGGCAAAAAGCCACCCACATACATGTCAATCACATAGAAATTGTTGTGCGGGGCTGCCTTGTGAGCACTGAAATCAGACAGATGTGCTAGACGGAGAACTGAGGTGGTGAGATGAACTTGCTACCGAATGGCAATTTGTCTTTACTGAAACAGTATTCCTTAACAGCCATAGACACACACTCCATGATCTTGTAATCTTAACCAAGTACATAAACTGACAACAGTGAAACACTATTTCAAACATAAGGAGTGCTAGAAGAAATACAGAATAGTGAAGACTAACAAGATACAGAAAAACTGTACAGCAAAATTTACATAATAATGGAATCCGCTTGGTGCTGAATATTCCCCACCATCCACTAGATGCATGACTGATTGGGAAGATGAATAAGATGCTAAGAAATAAATCAAACAGGTAACAGTGAATTATACTCTAAAATTGTGAATAACTGTGATCTCTAACATCAGTAAGAACAACTTTTTTCAGATATAAGCCAAACAAGAGATAAGAGTAGTGTCCCCTAGATTTTTTATAGGCAATCCTCTCAGCAGGTAGAAAGAAGAAACCTGAAGGCATAAGTATGCACTGTTCAAGGGAACTTTCTTCAACATGTAGCAACTCAAAGAATATTTACACAAGATTAGGGAAATAATAAATGCACATATCTCAGCAGTGATGGCTCACATTAGTAATTCATGAAAGATTAAAACATTTAGGTCAGAACATTGCCTTGTACTCTACACATTATAAACAGGAAGAATAAGTGATTCCAATTTAGAATATTGGTCTAACTGGACAGATTTTAAGTTTCCCATCCACTGGTCTATGTAGGTTACATTTGAATAAGGTTAGGGAGGGACTCTGCTGCAGATGGATGTGGGGTGCCTATTTCAGAGAATGGAGGTTCTCTATGATGCATATCTGTCTCTCCAACATGCCCTATTTATGTTGCAAGCAACATTTAAATCCTTAGATCTTCTAATTCTAACCTTAGGTTCATAGAGGTTCATAGATTAGTACTAGGGTAACTGCCCTTTTGAGCCATTTTAAGCCTAGCCAATTATCCCACTGTGAGATTCAAACCTTGTTCCCTGTGTTTATAAGGCAAACACCTTAACCATTAGGCCATCCTCCCAACCCCCATCTTTTTTTGCAGATGTGCAAAAGGTCCATCAGAGTGGGTTCCAAGGATGCTCTGTATTCTAGGTATAGATCTCCTCTCAGTATTTTGTAGGAGACTAAATTTAAAGATGGGATTTAAAGTGATCTACATAGGACTTTACTACCTTGGCCACATTTTGTTTGAATGCCAGGTTGCTATCTGTATGTGTTTCCAAATCCCTGACTACTGGGTCAACTCTTAAGGATGTTTTATCAATGATATAATTTCCCTGGGTGGCTATTTTCCCAAAAGGATTTTGCATTTCTTGGTATTGAGTTTTAGCCATGATTTGGTACCAGTCATTTGTCTGAGTTAGAACCTCTTGCAAGATGTTAGTGTCTTGGGAGGAATCTATGATGGCATCTAGTTTGCAGTCATCTTTGAACTTGGTCAGCCAGAGACCTTTGACACTGACTTCAATTTCCAAGAGGTTCGTGCCCAACTGACCTCTTTGCAGAGGGGTCCTATATGGGAGCTAGCTGGCAATCCAACATATTATATAGGGGTTTATGCCACATTTGGTAAGTTTGTTAACAATGTGCAAGTGAGGTACTCTATCAATTGCCTTAGGAAGGTCAAGATACATAGTATGCACTGTTTTCCCCACGTCTAATGCTTTGGTAACATTCTCAAAGAAGTTCAACAAGTATTGTATGCTTGACTTTCCTTTGACAAAGACAAACTGAGTTAGGTCCAGTATCTGAAAGTTATCTATGTCTTTGTTGTTCATTTCCATGATAATTCGTTCCATCACTTTGCATACAAGACTAATCATGCTAATGGGTCTGTAGTTTCTGGTATCTATTAAAGGTCCATGAAGATTGATTACTGCTGCACTCCTCCATCCTCATTGTGCAGAGCTTATTTTGAGACTATACTTTTGGTGGTGCTGTGGTAGTGTTGTCGCCTCACAGTAAGACGCTGTCCAGTTCAATTCTCAGCTAGAGCGTCTTCTGTGTGGAGACATGCGTGAATGGCCGTACCTTCATTGAAGGTTGTGTGTCAGGGCTGGTAACTCGGCACGTAAAAATCAACTACCAATCATTAGCAGACCGGAGTTCCACTGTGGCAACCCCTAACTGGGAAAATCTGAAAGACACAACAACTTTAATAGTGACTCCAGTCCCCCTGAAAGGTCAAGTTTCAGGCTATTCAGGAGGCATCCTGGGGCATTGAGAGGGTCCACTGAGGTTGTGTTTTTGGTCTTGACAAGCACTGCCAGGACCTGCTCCCTGTTAATAGTTAAGGGGTATGTTTGTAGATATATTGGGGGGTGGCTGTGGGTGAGTGGAGGGTAAAGTGTGAGCTGAATTTATCAGTCAGCAAGTTTGCTACATCACTCGGCTCAGTGAAAGTGGCATCCTTTAGCCACCAGTTCAGTACATTGCTTTGTGCTGCCTTTGTGGTTTTAGACATGGCTGTAGAAGGCCTTGTGTTTGTCTTTTGCTTGGGAGGTTATTTTCACCTTGAAATTGGCTTAATTAGTCCTCGTTTTTGCCTGTTTAGCTTGATGAAAATGTTCTTATCTTTATGAGAGTTACTCTTCCTGATTTTAGCCATGAAATTTTTCCTTTTGTTGTATAACCTGTTTAAATTAGGATTCCACCAGTGTGGTTTACTTTTTTGAGTTATTTATGGGCTTACTTCTGGTAAGTAAAGCAGCCTCTATGCAGCCATGTACATGGTTGTACAGGGACTCTGAAACATTTTGCATAGGTTACTGTGAATACTGGATTAGAAGGGGCATTGAATTTTGACAAATTGACAAACTATTACTTAATAAGAGGTAGTTTGTTTTGGAATAGTCCCTACCGGTTACAGAGTTTACTGGAGTTGTGAAGTTGATTTTTATTTTGAAGGAGACAGCTTTGTGATCAGACCTTACCAGTGAGGACGTGTTGGGGGGGGGGGGTACAGAATTCTCACATATTTGTGAGTGCTATGTCCAGTATGTTAGAACCTCTAGATGGTGTGTGTACTATCTGGTCAAGAGTGTTTATGCTTACAAAGCCCAGGAATTTATGTGCCTGCAAATCAGAGGCCATATAGGTTTCCCAGTCTATTGAGTGGTAGTTATTCCCCATAAGTAAGGTATCTGATTGTATGGTGAGTGTCTCCAGTAGGTCTAAATATGAGCTATGGGTTTCGTGGGACATAGACTGTGACCTATAGCTTACTAGGCTATGGTATGGGCTTTTGTCTCAGGTGATTTGCACTTGGACCTCATCATCCTGTTTAACCAGCCTAGAGGTAAGCTTGGTCTTTATTTTAATCAAGACGCCTCCACTGTTAGCCCCTGTCTGTGTGGTTTAAACATGTGGAAGGCACTGAAGCCTTGCACTGCTGGAATCCTTTCTGTAGCTTTAAACCATGTCTCAGTAACAGCACAGATGAATATTCTCCAGGGTAAAAAGAGCTTGTAGGAAGAGGAGTTTCTTTTTTAAGCTCCTGGCATTGTGGATTGACACCTTAAAGTTTCCTTCGGTTGAATTTGCTATGTTGGAAGGTTTGTCAGTGTGGCATTACATAATGAAAACTCTATGGGGGACCACAAACTTTTGGCCAATATTTGTAAGCCTAGGCAGACATGTGCAGACCATCCTTAGCAAAGCAACATGGTTTGTTACTCTTGTCCTCCCATACTGAAAAATACTGTTATCTCCCTACAATGACATCATGAACTAAGCCAATTATTGAAATGAATCATCTTCATATCTCTCAACTTAGCGCATGGAATCCCGACAAAGTCTAAAATAATGCTGGGACAAAGACCTAAAGACAGGATATATTTTAAATATTCTCTTATAAACCTAGCAAGTTGAGAGAATCAAAGGATGTGTGCCACCATGCATTTGTGAAGAATATGAAGTCTGAAACTCACCATGCATTTGTGAAGAATATGAAGTCTGAAACTGAAACATATGCCATTATTTAGTGATTTCAATCCTCAGTGATTTGCCAGGAAAACATAAATTTTATGAGGAATAAACCAAAAATATGAGACAAAAATCTGGACAGTTAAGAGTTATGATCATATTTTGTTTGTATTTGTGGCCCTATCAATGGTGAAGTTAGAATGCTGCTCAATGCAAGGCACATACCAGTGTGAGGTACATATTCTGACAGATCAGTATCATACAATGGAGTCTTGGGCAGTGTTTTTTTTTTGTCTTATGGGCTTTGTTTTCAGGGGTCCACTGGGTATGGATGTATCTGAGGTGATAGGTGTTGCTTCTGGTGATTGCTTCTGAGTTTGCTGAGAGTAAGCTATGCAGCTGGTAAGTTTAGGAGGTCTTTGGGGTATAGGAAGATTGCATTTTGATGCTTCAGCATAAGTTGGTGTATGTGTGTAGTGAGCTCTATATGTGCTGGGTGTAGTATGACTGTTTTTGACAGCCTCGCGTGTTTCCCACATTTTTGCATCCACTGAAATTGTGTATGTATATCTCTCACATAATGTGTCTCTTTAAGTGTTAAGGATTAAGTGGTTGTCTGTGAATATGACAATCACTACCTTGTCACAAGATGCCCATATCCACCAAGCTGCCTATGGGGACATTTGGAAGTTGCATACCCATGCTGTCCAGACCTATAACTTAGTGAGTATTTGTGATGCATACAGGGGTTTACTAGAGGGTTATTAAGGGCTGTATGGGGTTAGGGAACAGACTAGGTTATATAATATTAAATTATAGTGGCAATGCTAGTCTGTGCACAAACTAGATGCTCTAAGCTTGTCCATGCAAAACGACACTCTACACTCTACACTCACTAAGTTACAGATTATAGTTTTATGGGTGGATTTAATGGTAAAATTTGCTTTCTAGATGTTTGTGTCTGTACAGGGCACTGTTAACCATTGCTGCACAGTGAGCACCTCCAAGCCAACATGCTGAAGTTAAACCAACACTGAAAAAACAGAAAACTGACTACTGAGTCCTCAGGCCAATAAAATGACTACACATTGAGCTCTTTTGTGTGTTTCCCAACTCATATAGTCCAGGTAAACACCTATTGCCACTAGAGGAGTAAACCCAATCTTCATAATGTAAAAACACAATTACAAATTCCCACAAGTGCAGAGCTACTGCAAAAATAAAAAAAAATTAAAACAACTAGTTAGAAATTCCTTTCAGAAGGCAATTTCAAGGCAAATAGTCTTAAGAGCAACAGCCGTGAGATGAAAAGCACTTTTTCAAGCAAAGTAGCAGTTAAATTTACAAATAATTTGGAGAAACAGCAGCAATTACAGCTTCCTTCTGTATTTCCCAATAAAGATAGGCCAGGCCACCACCTTCTGCCTCTTGATGGACTATCCCTGTCCTCTTAGTGTATAAACACAAAAAGACTGCTTGAGAATATAATGCTACCACAAGCAGCTTTGAGAAATTAGCTAAACAAGGTTATTTCAAGTCAATCAGACAACAGCAAGATGGTTTGAGCTAGTGCAGTAATATTTGCTTAAATGCAGATAAATACACAAATAAAACAAGAAACCAGCAGTTGGTCACTTAAATAGCTCTTGGAAGTGCCATTTTTAAATACAAGTACTTAGCTTTTACCTGGATGGCATGTGATATAAGAAAATCACTTCAGAGGCACAGGTGAGGACTTCAAGTGTTGATGAGCTCTGTTGGAATGAACCAAGAGCTCAGCAAACTTGAAATTTATACAGACAACACAAACACAAGAAATGGGCTTCTAAGCCTTCTGGCCAATAAAACAACTACACTTATCGCTTTATTATGTGTTACCCAACTCAGATAGACCAGGCTACCACCTACTGCCTCTAGATGGATTATTCCAGTCTTCTTAATGTAAAAACACATCTATATATTTTATCAGACTTGAATTCTGAATGCATTACTTTGAAGTTGGAATTATTTTAGGATGTGTGAATTTACAATGAATTGTGAGTTATGTGCTCAGTTTGTACACAGCTAGATTTTTTCAAATTTATAATAAAGACATAAACGTGAACAAACAGGCAAACTAAAAATGGCAAAACAACTCAGAAACGAAATATAGAAACTATTTACACATATAATGACCCAACTTGCAATCTTAAATGGCCAATTAAAAATCATATTCTTCATTTTTCTCAGTGAATGCAGATTCAAAACATGTAGGTAGCTGATAAATGTTAAGCAAGAGAAATAAATGAAAAACATGTAGTGAGTAAGCAAAAATAAGAGTTAAAAGTTCATGATAGGATGTTTAATACAATATTCTACAAACTGTGATTGCCTTTTTAAACTCAAGTCCTACATTCAGAGATTAATTTAAAGCTCAATAGCATTTAAATGTTAAGTGGGCAAATTCTAACCAGTTAAGAGCTTATACATTAAACCAATTTTCAGTTATATAAAATTTGAATAATGCAAAGATAATAAGTGATCTTAGTTCAAATGATTTTATAGTTGAGGAAGGTGTATGTAATAATGAAAAATGTCAGAAGATAGAACTTGAATTAGAAAGATATACATGTATTTTTGTTATAAAAATTGTCTATATTTTTTAGCAAATCTGCAATTTCATTAAATATGCAACATGTCAGCACCTGGTAAGCCATATGTTGTACAATTGTCATAGGCTCATAGCTTAGTACTAAGCTAACTGAAGACATTTTTAGCCTAGCCAATTATCCCTTGTGAGATTCAAACCCTGCACCTTGTATTTGTAAAGCAAAAACTTTAGCCATTAAGCCACCCTCCCAAATTCTCATTAAATAAATGCTCATATAAAACTTCCACGGCCAGCACATAGTAAGCATTATTGATTATCATAAACAGTGTGTAGTTTTTTTTGAATGAAATAAGACTGATGTTTAATATTACTGATTGTTTATTAATATAATTGTTAGTAAAATGCTGGTCATACTTGGACCGAAAGGGTGCTTGTAAATATTTTATCACATTTTATTCTGGTATAAACTGTGTAGGATGAAGATATTGTTTTTGGCAAAATAAGAGCAGAAATTAAACTTTGATGAAATTCTACTTTAATTAAACAGTCTTTTCATATAAAATGTGGCTTTGAATGCTTTATTAATTAACATTAAGGTGGGTAAATAGCTTCTGGGTAAGACCAAATAGTCACATACTGTAATTGTGATAAAGAAGCATATTTCCTGGAAAGAAAGGCCCAAATAGTAGAATGTTTGAGCAGAGGAAAAGATGAAAAGTGAACTGCTGAATTGTTAATTAAAGTATTGGGATTATTATTCATAAGTTGGAAAAAAAGAATCTCTGTCCTCCGTATATAGATATGTTAAGATATGTTATTATTTTTTTGGAAGTTTTCAATTTGCTATTTTAAAAAAATGATCAATTTTGAGTTTTTTAATGTCATAAGATTTTGGAAAAGGAACTGCAAGAGAGTAACATTTGTAAATTTGAATATTTCTGTGCTAACTATGGAGCAATGTTGGACACCATTTTTTATCACTTGGATTGAAATGTTTTGTTTTAAGTAGCTGAGAGGAGCTTATGATGAGATAATGCATATGAAAGTCAAATAGATTCATGCCTTCTTGCTATTAAGGACATAGTAGTTTGTGATTTGCAATTTTAGTATTTTTGGAGTATCACACTAAGTTTGATAAGGTAGTAAATATATTTCTAAACATAAATATTTAGGAATATTGCATGTAGTAGATATAAAATAAAAGAAATAAGCCTTTTCAAGATATTTATGTGAATGTAGCATAAAGTAAGCTATAGTAGATGTTTTCAGGGTCAGCTGGTATTTCCAGTGCATGAGGTGTAATACCACTTACTTATAATCAGCATCCCTTATCTCAAGCTGAGACCCAGTTTATGTTTCAGTCTGAAATCCTGCAAAAGGAAATATATTGTCTTAAAGAGGTTTCATGATAGGAAATATGACTGTCTAAACATATGCATACAGGAGCCCCAAATATGGGCAACTATGACGATGCATCAGATAAGATGAGATTTATTAACATTATGATTTGGCTTGCCGGGGTCAGGCTAAAAACAGGGCCATTTTATGCAAACATATTACTTCTTTTATAGGTTCATAGGTAGGTACTAGGCTATCTGCCCGAGGACATTTTTAAGACTAGCCAGAGTGTGTCAGCTTTCACTGCCCCATTGATTAATTAACTGAGCCTCTGTCAAGCAGAGCCAATGAAGTGATCCCAGGGGTGTATTTTCTGTTACCCATCCACTCGTCAAGGCTTCTTTTGAAGAGTGTTAGTGAGGGGCTCTGCCTAATGTAGTTAGGAATTTTTTTCCAAAGCATGGGGAGTCTCTGTGACAGGAATCTATCCCTCCAGCATGTTCTATTTATTGTTGTGGCAAGGTTTAGCTCACTAGAGCGCGTGGCTCACAGTGACTTGGATTTCTTTAGGTGGAGCATGTCCATCAATTCTGAGTTGGACATTGCTTTGTAAGTCAGGCAGAGATCACCTCTGAGTAAGTGATATGCCACTGAGTACAGCTGGAGTTTTTTCAGTCGGGCTGCATAGGACATATGTTTGAGGTCAGTAATCCTCTTAGTGAGGTGCTTTTGTGGTCTTTCCAGCTGTTGGAAGTGTCTTGTGAGGTACATCCCAAATGGGGCATTGTACTCTATGATGGGTCTGATGAGTGACGTGTAGAGAGGCTCTATAACCTCGTTATTTCTATATGCGACCCCCTTAGTAATTAGATGAGCCACATAGAAGGATTTCCTAACTACTTTGGCAATATGATTGTCAAAGGAGAGATTACTATCTACCTGGGTCCCCAGATCTCTTATTACCTCTTCTGTATTAAGGGGGCTGCCACCTATGTGGTAATTCATGGGTGTTTTGTTTTTCCCAAATGGGATGACTTATGCATTTTTTGGTGTTTAGCTTGAGGCCATGACTTTGACACCAGGTGTCTGATTCAGTAAGGCCTTTTTGAAGGATGTCCATGTCAGCCAGAGAGTCAATTATTGCTCCCGGTTTGCAGTCATCGGCCAACTTGGTTAGCCATAGTCCTCCTGTGTTTGCCTGTACATCTGAGAAATATATGCTGAACAGTAGGGGTTCCAGAACCGAGCCTTGTGGGACACCACTTGTGACTGGTTTAGAGTTGGACCTGGAGCCCACTATTCTTACTGTGTGAGTTCTGTCTGTAAGCCAGTTGGCAACCCATCTTGTGACATAGGGGTTTATGTTCAGGCTGGTGAGTTTTTCTATAATACCCGAGTGAAAAAATGGTGTCGAATGCCTTGGCGAGATCAAGGTAGGCTGCGTGAACCACCTTTCCCTCGTCGATGGCCTTGGTGACTGTCTCTAAAAAGTCAACCAGGTTTAGTAGGGTCAAGTGTTTGGAGGTTCCCAATGTCTTTGTTAATGAGTTCCATGATGATGCATTCCATAGCCTTGCAGACCAGGCTAGTCAGGCTTATACCTGATAGTTACCAGGGTCAGTTGTGGCCCCTCATTTGTGGAGCAGAATAACCATTGTTGTGCGCCATTCTATGGGCATGTAGCCTGTGGAGAGGCTGAGGTTTAACAGCATGTTTAGGTGGAGGGTTAGTTCATTCTGTAGTTCGTGCAAGACACAGCCTGGGACACCATCTGGCCCCATTGATGTTATGTTTCTGGCTTTTGAAAGGGCTGTTTTCATCTGTGCTTCTATGATTTCTGGGACACTACACTTTTCTGGTATTGTTGTGGGCCCTTCGGAAGGTGAGAGGGAGGTAAAGTTTGCACTGAATCTATCTGCCTGGATGTTGGCAATATCAGTAGGTTCAGTATATTTTGTGCTATTTTGCACTAGCTCAGAGCATATCTGTGAGTTTCCACTTAGATTCTTGACATAGCTAAAGAAGGCTTTGTGGTTATCTTTCGAATACTTGGCTATTTTTCTTTCAAAGTTAGCCTTGGATGATTTTATGAGGGACCTTAGTTTCTTACTGATACTGATCAGGGATGTCTTTCCTTCTTGGGATTTGCTTTTTTTCTGAACTAGTTTCCTTCTTCTGTTGTATAACCTGTTTATGGCAGGGGTCCACCAGACTGGTTTCCTTCTCTTAGGGGAGTGAGTCTTGGTCTTGCTAGGGATAGCACGATCCATGTATCCTTGTAGGTGCTCATAGAGTGCAATTGTAAAGGATTCTGCATCTTGGGCAGTGTTATCCTTTAGCGTGGGGGCTGTGAAACTTACCATCTCTGCCTTAAGTAAGGTGAAGTTTGCTTTAGAAAAGTTTTTCACTGAGATTTCCTTAGTTGGGGGCGGTGGTGGGGTGTGGACATCCAGGGTGATTAGTTTATGGTCTGATCTAACCGGTGACGGGTTGACCTCCGGTACGGAACACCTGTCACCCATGTTGGTGATGACCACGTCCAATATGTTGTGGCCTCTGGTAGGGGAGTTTACCAGATGATCCAGGGCTTTTGAGTTGATAACTTCTAGGAAGCGCTGAGCCTGGGAGTTTGTACTCAAGTAGTTTTCCCAGTTAATGGTAGGGTAATTGAAATCGCCCAATATCAGGGTGTTTGGTAGGACCTTCATGTTTTCCAGTGCTCCAGAAAGGTGGAGTGGTGGTCCTGGGCCATGGAGGGTGATCTGTAGCAGGCCACAATTTGCATTACAGATTTGCCCGATGTTAGTTGCACATGGATGATCTCAGAGGTATCATGCTGCACCACTAACCTGGAGGTGTGAGTATCCTTGATGAATATGGATACAGCCCTCCTTTTGTGTTTCAGATTCGTGTTCTGTGGCCGAAATGTGTGGTATGAGTTGTAGCCCAGTAGTGCTGGAGTGCTCTCTGGAGCCTTGAACCAGGTTTCAGTTACTGCACAGATGTCGACGTTCTCCATACTTAGGAGTGCTTTGACTGCATGCATTTTGAGATTTAAACTCCTGGCGTTGAGTAGCATAACCCCCATTTTTTTACTTGTGTTGTTTACAGTGGTGGGTTTGAATTTTGAGCCTTGCCTAAAAAAGGCACTATGGGGGCAGCAAGAGCCTTGGTCAGTATTCAAAAGCCAAGGGGTGACAGGTGCAAGCCTTCTCTTGTGAAGCAACGCGGCTTATTGAGCATGTCATCCCAGGCTGACAGACACTGGATCCCCTTTGAATGACATCAGAAGCTTAGCCAATTGTTGAAATTGATCATTTTTTTCTTTATACTCAGGTATCATTCTTGGTGAGGGCAGGGTGCTACTCAGGATCAGGGTCATACCCGCCTGGGCTACATGATCATGACCATTTCTGATGGAAAATGATAATTGTATGGATTCTCCAAGAGTTAGTGTCTCATTTTTAATATCTCACATTAGACAGTTCAGTAACAAACTGAAGCAATGTGTGACATGGGACGGTGGGACAGCCAGGCAGGGAAAGGTGGAAGTGAGAGATCAATACCAGTTCACTCATTCTAGAGGGAGCAAGGTTGTCCTATCTTATGCACTACTGACCCCTACAAGAGGCTACAGGGTACACAATGCAACAATATGAGCTTGGCTTGATTCAGCATAGCAGAAAGGCCATGGGGACTGGTGTCTTTGTGTGGGGGGGGCTTAGACTGGGAGGTTTGTGCACCCAATGTATGCAATGGTTCACACCCAGTGCCAGGGTATTGGCTGTCTGTGGAATGGACTGATTTGTAACTCTTGCCCTGACCTAGAAATCAATGAGTTAGAGTACGCTCGCCTTAACTGGGGAATACATGGATCGGGCTCACACCCTGAAAAGAAAAAATGGCAATGAAGGATGCCAAGAGGGGGGTTAATGGCCTAGATAATTGAAAAAATAAAACAAATTGAAAAGTCTTCTTTGAAGATTTATGCAATAAAATAATTCTTAGTTGATAAAAGGATTTAATAAGTGTTACATTTTCCACTAAAATTATTTATTTTTGTGTGGCCTTTGGTATAACATCACGTAACAATACAATTCCCAAAAAAATAACAAAGAAAATATATCAGCCATGGTATTAATGAAGGTATATCTGGTATGTTGTCAATTTAGATGATCCTTGTGATAATGGAAACATCGGCTACTCTCATAAGTCAAGCTTGGTTTGAAAAATCCAGAATCTAGGAGTCTTACAAGATGCGTATAAATTCAAAGTGGAACTCCATAGGGATCAGCCATTGCTGCAGGTTCCTCAAGTGAATTTATGTTACTAAATCCAAATGAATAGTACTGGCATGATAGGGGTAGTACTTTGCAGATACCTACCTATGGGTAGAGTACTGAGCAGTACAATACTTTAATAAAGGTGGCACAGCACTATTTCAGAAATGTCACGCAGAGATTGGCGATGTTCTTTATCTGGCCAGCCACACTAAATCCCATAAGTATAACATCACAGTTTGGTCTATAGGAAATTTTAACTTTGTTTCCTAGATTATACCAAATCAAGAAAATTATCTATTCTACAAGATAGCTGGTGGGGGGTCTCTGATGACAGTCCAGCCCTCCTTCACATAATTCCAACCTGTACTTCTGTCCTGATTAACAACCTTCCAGGCAGAAGCAAATATATACAGGAAGGAACCAATGAATCGGTTGTACTACAGCAACTGCTGTCTAAGGAAACCTCTGCACATTCAAACAAAAAAAAGGCATCCATAGTTATTACCCTGGGTCCTTGAGGCTCTAGCAGTTTGCACAGAGCCTACCATTGTTACTGTGAATGTTTTATGAGCCTAGATATGATAATTTTGTTATCCACCTTTACTGTATACAAATCAATAAATAAAAACTCATTGCAGAGATATGCAGACTGGATAGAAAAAATAAGTGCATTGGGTCAAATGGTAGCCACTGGATAAGTAACACAGTATGGTTATCTATTTTGTTTACAAACAAAAGTAAAATGAAAAATAAACAAGAATAATAATGGGCTATAGTTTCCAGTTTTTAAGTAAAATGTATATATTCATTAAGTAGAAGCAAAAATGATGCAGCCAGGTATTGTTTTTTTTTTTCCTGATACAAAATTTATAATACTCTACCACTTTTGCCATTCCTTCTGTTCTTGTCTCAGCACCAACAACCTTGGATCACAGCACAGAGGACAATTGTTCCATCCTTCAGTAAGATGAAGAGGATATCAGGACATCCCAGTATGGCATCATAGCAGTGTCAGTGTTGCAAGAGGCAGCACACTCACCACTGTGCAAAAGACTGTGCTCTATCCCCATACCAGATAAATCGATTGCTGGCACTGCAAGCAGCATAAGGGGGAGTGTTGCACTCATGAGTATGTTGTCCTTCAGATGAGACATTAAACCAAGGCCCCATCTGCCTGAGTTGTTGGTAGCTCAGGTGGATGTGAAAGGTCCCACGGTACCTATCAAAAAGGGTAGGGGAAGTTCCCCGATGCCCTGGTCAAAATTGCCCTAGTAGTATAAATACCATATTGTGTCTCCCTTAAAAAGAGGCTACTAATCTAGTGGGACTAACCTGGTCAACAAAATGATAAATAAATAAGTAAGCTCTAACAAAAGTGATTTTATACCATACTGTTATCCCTTTAGGGATGGGGCACACAATGGTGTCATGCTTGCACATCATGCCCATACATACGATACTCAGCATGCCTGCCACACCTTCTCACTCACATGCACATATGTGACCCAGTGCTATTCTGTAGCTTTCACTAGAGTGTGGTACAGTGCTAAAGAGTCATGCTGGCTCCCCCCAGTTTGTCAAGTTGGCTATCAGCCAATCAGAACTATTTACCCCATTGGCTTGCAATGTTTGCAGGTTGCTGATCAATCTCAAGTTACAAGCATTGCATACAGATGTCCTGCCCCTGCACAAGTGAGCCGGCTAATTATCTTTGTCTGCTTTCTTCAACACCTGGCATATTTTGTGTCTTGATCTTTCAAACAGGAAAGCAGCTCCAGTCATACATCTCATAAGAAACAGAGAAAAGAAAACACATTGTGTCTAAATGGATAAAATGCAGCAAGCTGGAGAAATACCTGAGAACAATTGTCTGAGGGAAGGGTTGCAATTGCCACAGCAGTACACCACCAAATGCAATAATAGTTGAGTCCTTTGTGCTGGTATGCAGTAGCTGAAGGCAGACATGAAACTGCCATATCAACAAACCAAATGCAATAGTAGTTAGGTAGTTTAGAACCAGTGAAGTATATAATAAGCCAGGGACACAATGGGGATATGCATTTTACCCAGATTCATATATGTGTGGTCATCTTGTCCAACGTTTAGTTGCTATTATGAGGTCTCCCCTTTGGATTGCAATCTATACTTTCATTATTATTCCTTTCTTTTAACTATGAATTGAGCTTTGTGTCTTCTAAGACTATGCTCTTGATCTGACAACTATGTCCTTTGTAGTATGAATGTAGATACACTGATATTTTAGTGTGCAATAGTTTTGCATTCTTGCTTCAAAATAAATTGAGAACAATACATGCAATTCCTACTTAAAACTTAAGTATGTAGTTTATAGCATCAATCCCAGCTTTGTTTCATTCACTGATGGAAAAGAGAAATAGATGGATTTTTTTTTTGTTTTGTATAAATGAAGCTATTACCTTTTTATTTCATATGAGAGAATAGCCTTGGTTTTACTATGGCATTGCTGGTTTATCAGAAAATGCAATCAAACTGCACAATACCATCCTTAGTCATTTTGCATAGTTATTGCTTTGAGTATACTAAATAGTATGTTGAAGTTAGTATACTGGAAATCACTAGCAGGCACATCTGTTATGTCATTTTACCCAAACTTCAACAGTTCAGCCATGACATCTACATCTGGATGGGTAAACAGCAAAAGTAGCATTCACTAAGGAATGTTTAAGGGGAGAAAAAAAAGTAACATAACGTGAAACTCAGGAAAAGCTAAAATTGTTGAGGAAGAAGAGATTCAAGAGTAAGAATTTTTTTCCATTAGTCATAATTTTTTTCAAGATACTGTTAAATCTGAAAAAATATGCATCCATCTAGTTAGATTATTCTTTTTAAAAGACAATAATGTATTGTACCTCTGACTGCACTAATGGTTAACAGAGGCATCGGTTAATTTAGCATATTTATTTTTTTCTTAGTTCATTAGTTCATGTTGCAAAGTTATGGTTTTCATAAATGGTTGATTATTTCAATTGCTTCACACAGAACTAAAGCTTGATGTGCCGATTTTTAGAGCAGCTACTTTAGTAGAATCCAAATTACTCACATCCCATTGTTTTACAGGCTTCTGGCAAAGGGGATTAAATATGTGCAGCTCGTCTCTATTGTTCATTATTCTTTTATTTTTTTCATATACACTCATTTTATACATGAGCTGGCACACCTGGGGCCAGATTCCAAAATAGTTGCTTTCAGTGAAAGTCTACCTTGATTCCAAAAGACTTGCTCTTTTTAATTTCTCCAAAATCTTTTGGGTTTCTAATACCATGATAAGAATGGACCGAAACTCCTAAGTCAAAGTAGGATTAAAGTGCATGAAATTAGTATTGTTTCAATCCTTGATGTCAGCCAGAAGTGCTCTTCGTAGCACCTGCAATGTGCCCAGTAATGACTCCTTCTGTAATTCGTATGGGGTTACATGGATTGATAACATATATAAATACAGCTGTAGACTCTTTTTATAACATCTGTTGCTCCTACTACTATTGGAACTGCCTATGTATCTCTCTTCCACATTGCTCTCATTTCTGCCTACAGATCCTGAAATTTTATGACTTTGTGTTTCTATGTACGCAGCACACTGTAGTCACTGGGTGTGGCGATTTCAATGATCAATGCTATTTTTGTTTTCTTTTCATGGACCAGTATATCTGGTTTTCGTCTATCTTTTGAACTGTTGGTAATGCGTTATCCCATGTGATATAAACTTCATAATTTTCAAGATGCTTTGTGGCTCATGTTTCCAGTGCTTTCAAACACTTCAATAATCATAATGTTTGCACAATCCCCAGTGCAACAGTCTTGCCACATTATTATGCATTTCAATATACAGTCCTTTTGCCATTAGTATGTCACAACCAACAACGAGGTGCCAACTGTTTCAAATTTGCTTTTACAAAACCTACATTTGTCTGTTTCTCCCACATATTCAATGGACTTTGTAAACCAATATGTACGTAATCCACTATCTTGTGCCTCTGATATTAACCTTTCATTTCTTAGTTTGAATTTGCCTCTCCTTAACCATTTCTGTGTTCATTCCTGATCAACATGAGGTTTTTCCAGAAGTTTTCTATACTTGCAACTATATTTATGCATTTTCCACATTTCTTGTCTTCTCATCTGTACCTTATATTCTTTCTTATGATTTTTGGCACATTCATTTGCTGCCTGATTTTTATCTACTTCTGGTTTGATTTCCATTCCTGCTTGATGCCAATATGCTTCTGCAAAATTAAGCAGAGAAGTCATCTTAGATTTATTCTCCTCATGTTTCAAAACTTTCACTATGTTTGGGTCTTGTAAGGTCAGCAGATTTGTGTGGAGTCCCACGATTGCAGCTCTATACATGTAGTTATTTTCAAGGAGGCCCATTTCTCCTTCAGAATGGGGAATATATAATTTGGTTTACACTGATTTTTATAAATCATTTGGTGAGCATGAAGCATCATTCTTGTTTTCCTATCTAATCTATCCAACATGTTTTTGGACCAGTAAATCACTCCAAAACTGTAAGTTGGGACAGGAAGAGCAAATTGGTTTATAGCCTGGATTTTGTTCTTAGATGCCGACACTGTTTTAAGGATTAATTTAAGTCTTATAAAGTATTCCTTACTAAGCTTTATTCGCATTTGTTCATGTTTTATTGCTGATCCTTCATCAATTACCAAATATTTATACGCACCAGGTTGCTCAAGTTCTTTTATATCACATTCTTGTCCTAAACCAATGATTTCCTGGTGCTGCAGTTTTCCTGCTTTAAAGGTTGTTTTTGCACATTTATCAAAATCAAATAACATTCTTATATCATCAGAAACAGTTTTGACAACCTGCAGTTGTGCTCTCAGTTCTTCATCTGATGGGCTATACAGTTTTAAACCATCGACAAAGAGAAGATGAAGTCTATACACTTTGCTGTTTTCTAGGAACCAGATTATAGCCATGGCTTAAGCTGTTAAGTAAACAGCTTAATGGGTTAAGGGCAAGACAGAATAACAATGGTGACAGAGTCATCCTGGAATATCCCCCTTTGAATTTTTATCCCTGGGATAATAATTTCTCCTTTATCATGGCTTAATTACAAAGTTGTCTGCCACTGTTTCATGGTCACTGTAATGTAGTCGATCAGTGTAGGATATATCTTATACATTTTTAAGCACTCTTTTATCCATGAATGTGGGATACTATCAAATGCTTTTTTACAGTCAATCCATGTCATACTTAGGTTCTTCCTATTTTTACAGTTCTCCACTATGACTTTATTTAACAACAAATGATCCTTTGTTCCATATGACTTTCTTTTATTGGCTTTAAGTTCTACTGCCATAATTAAGTTTTCTTCTAAATGACTATAAACTCTGTCGGCATCAATACTAATGTATAGTTTATACGTCGTCAGAAAGCAAGTTATTGGTCTATAATTTTTAGGATAGCTTGCAGGTTCACTCTTAAGTAGAAGCACTGTTTTTCCTGTTGTTAACCAGGTTGGTGTCTGTTTAGGGTGCACATATAATTCTTACTCCTGGCTAAATCTTCATGGAAAGATGTTAATACTTTTAACCAGAAGTTAAGTACTGCATCTAGGCCTGGGGTTTTCCAATTATAGGATTTTCTTAACTTTGTTTCAATCTCTCTGGCTGTTATTTCATCCCATTTCATATCCTGTACCTTTAAAATTTTTATTCTTCCTTTAATTCTTCTATCCATCTTTGTTATGTTTCACAGGATCTTCATAGATACGTCTCCAAAATGTATCTATTTCTTCTTCTTTTGGTGGTCTTTCAGTTCCTTTTACCTTGTTTCCCAATTCTCTGGAACACCTTTTTAGGTCACCGATAAATTGCTTAAATTCTACTTTTCCTTTATATTTATCTGTATATCTTCTAAGTTTTTCCACCTGTGCTGACATTTTTAGTTTATTTGCGATAGTACATGATAGATCCTGGTCTGTTCTAATACTGTGCATTGCTTTAATCACATCTATCTTTCTTAGTATTTTTGTTGATCTGTTCCCTCTTCTATAATCTTCTAACAGTGACACGTCTTATCTTAATTGCTTTACAGTTTTCTCTGTTTGATACTTCCATGATGGTATTCGATTTCTCCCCTTCTTTTTCCTCACTACCCTGTGTTCTTGTGGTAAACTTTATCAGTTATTAATTTAGCAGCACAGCAATATATCCTGTTTACTTCTGTTATTTCACATGGACCTCTATGGGCAGTTCTAATTACTATGTTCATTTGTTTTATCAGACTTCTGACTTTTGGTGTTTTATTGACCTTCTGCAGTATATTTCTTTCATTGATCTTAATATATCTATCTATGTCTATTAAATCAAGCAACTCTTCTCTTAGTTCATTTTCTTTCAAGCTGAGGGTACATCCCTTGTTTTCCATTTCCTACAGGGATTCTATAGAAAGGTCTATAGCATCTTCCTGTGGCACATTATCTTCAATTTCATCCTGTGCCATCCGTTGCTCTGTCATATGGGACCTCACTGGCCTATCACTTCTCAACATTGACTGTATTAGAGGTTCCACAGTTTCCTGTTACTTCCCTTGCTGTCTAGCTTCAAGTAAACATTTATACTGATTTCCTGTGGAAGGCTCCAAAATATCAATTGCATTCTGTTCCACTGGTTTCTCCTTAATTTGGATATCCATTGCTCTATCCTATTGTGGTGCTTTCTGAATTAGATTTTCTACACTGTATCCTTCACTCCGCAGGTACTCCTTAACCTCAATTTATATTTATTTAACTTATTGTAACTGTTTTGCAGAACTTATGGTCAGTCGTTGGGAAACTTGTGTTATCTGAACACCCTCCCATGCTTGCTAACACTATGATGTACTTTCAACATATATTGCATTTACTAGGGAAATGTTAACTCTGTGAACTATTCAACATTTCCCACTGTGGCTACTAGTATTTAATGAATAAACTGCATGAATCTTCATTGTTATCCTGTAGGTTGTGCCTAGTCGCAAGTGTGAATTAATGTTGTGCTCACTGGCATGTACCTTACCTCATAATAGCATAGTATATCCTTACCTTCCACCTTCTCCACGCACATGCACCAACAGCTTCCCCTAAGCTAATACTTTGCTCATATTAATTTTTTACTGTTCCCTACCCACAACAAGACTTTGTTACATCTCTTTTTGTCTCCTTTTTCATACAGCTCTAGCTCTACTTCACTCATGACTGCCCCCCTCCCTACCAAGTGAAGAATTTATGAAAATTATCCTGCAAACAACTGAGTGCAAAAGGAGTCACTACTGGGACTTTTACTCTAAAATATTCTTATGTAGGTGTATTCCCTGTTAACTAATTTCTGCATCTACTTCTTAGTGCTTTTACTTAATTTTATTATATTGGCTTAGCGTGCATACTTGCGAGCTCCCCCCCCCCTTTTTCCAATCCCTGCCATTGCAACTAAGTGCCTCTAGCTGGCAGCAGAACGCTACCACACAACTGAATCTTAGCCAGTTAAACAGCTCATCTTGTAAGCAGGACAGTGCTCTACAGTTATTCAAATTCTCCAATATTTCTGTCTACTTTAATGTCACCCAAGTCCCTTCATATCAGTCATTTTTCCATTCACTGTGCATAAATAGTGGAAGCACAGTAACTGGCATAATCCCTGCCATTAAAGTACAATGCTGCTTACCTTCATTACTTAGTCAGACTCCTGATACTTTTTTCCAGCCCTTTCTTCCTAGGTAGTGCTCTGCCTGCTCCACACCCCCTCGCTTAGCTCAGTCTTGTTCCACTCCTCTACCCTACCCACATTCCCACCCACCCTAGCTCCTTTCCTTTATACCTAACCTTACCTAACCTTACCACACCCACACCCAACCCCCATCCCTCAGCCAATCACACAAACCACCACCCCTCCCTCTCCTTTGCTCTCATATTACACAATCTACACATAGTACCTTCTCACTGACAAAGTTGCTACAGTCCATCATACATATATATTATCAGGCCCCTACACATTCCACAGGGTTATCTGTATACAGTCATGTCACTTCTAACAAACCAAACATGTACTCCCATCAAATAATTCCAACACTAGCAGTCACCATCACAGCCATCTAACTCACCCTACTCGAACAACATTACAATCCCCAACATAAGTCACCCCACCTCAACCTCACTTTCAACATGCATTAACTACCCCTTACTCATTTCACACTCACTCTTTAACCATACCACCTATGACCTACACCCCTACAAATTCCTCCATTATCAAAGCAAATCTAGATTATTCCTACAGTGTGACTTAGCCTTCTTCAAATACCTACAAACCATTATAAACATTGCCTCTCACCTGCAATGCAGTGGCGATATCAACCCCAACTCAGGTCCAACAACAAGTCCTTCAAATCACCAGAATCAGCCTAGAACCAGTACTAGCCTACTTAACAGAAAATCTAAAATTCTAGTACTAAATCATAACATAAGAAGCATCCTTAACAAAACCACTGAGCTCCATGCAATCATAGCATTATACTTACCTGATATCACCTTCCTCACAGAAACATTAAAAATGAAGAAGGACTTCCTCTGGTTATAGCATACTACAAAAATACCATACATCTAAAAGAGGAGGTGGAGTCACTCTCCTATATCAGAACAACATCAATGTTCAACTATTTAACATAGAAATGCCTGCATTTAATAATGTATAGATTATACTTGCTAAGGTAAGACTAAATACACAAAAACAGCTAAATATCTTAGGATCATATATCCTTCCAGGAGATAACATCAAAACCCTAGAACCTAAACCCTCCCCTATGAAACCATTATACTAGGCTTAGAGACTTTAATATTGATTGGACCTCACTTAAATCACCCCACCCCTCAAATCATATTAACCTTTACAGATTCTCACAGCTTATACAAACCCCTACTAGGGTAGACAAAACCCTCAAAAAAAGAATTAATACTAGACTGGATTCTCACCAATCGCCCATCTTTTACCCATAATTTCGGTACACTGCCTGACACTCTAAGTGACCACCTCTCAACCTTCTTCTTCAGAGACCAAACTAAACTGACTAGAACTAGCTCTCTTTAACACATCTGATACACTAAAAACTTTAGGGCTGACGACCTTAATACAACCCTTAAACACTCTAACTCGTCCCATCTTTTAACACTTCATTTAGATGAAGCAGTTGAGTATTTAAACACTATCCTCTTAGGCCTTCTCAACCAACTTGCTCCACCAAGACAGATCTGCACTAAATCCATCTATGCCCCATAGCTTACCAAGAGCACTAGGCAACTTATGAAACAAAGGGACAAATCATTAGACACCCGGCACAAAAACAAAACTACTCCTAATAGGCAAACATTCTTACAACTGAGAAACACTGTAAAAAAACAAATTAGACTAGACAAACAAAAATACTATAGTAAAATTCAAACTAAGCATAATACCAACCCACAAAAGGTCTGAGCTGCTATAAACAGTATTCTCCAACCAGGTAAATCACCAACTCTTCATCCAAACATAGACACCACCTCTGTAAACACAGCCACTCAATTCAATGAGTCCTTTACCAACTCTATATTAAAGCTCTCAACAGACCCACACTCCTCAATCCCCACTATACTATGTAACCCATCAAATAACACTAACTCCTTCACCCTTCAACCTGTACCAACTTACACCATCTATAGACACCTAAACAAACTTAGACCCAGCACTTTAGCAGTAGACAAACTACCTGCCAAATTCCTACAAATAGCCACCAAAGCCATTTACTGCCCAGTCTCTATAATCATTAACAGATCAATCATCTCAGAACAAGAGGTGACACTTCTCTGGAAAATCTCCTACATTATACCAATACACAAAGGGGGCAACTCCACTGACCTTGCAAACTACCACCCTATAGCTATACTTTTCCCACTGGCTAAAGTACTGGAAAAATGTATCCACACCCAAGTCCTAACACATCTTCTCTCCAACAATCTTCTTGTTGAAACTCAACACGGATTCCTCCACAACCATAGCACTACCACTGCGCTCATCCATTGTAGTAACATAGTAAATAGTAAATATGCAGCACAACAATGGCCAACTAGTGTCTGCGTTTTCCTTAACTTATCAAAGGCATTTGATACAGTCTCCCATAAAAAACTAATAACATCACTCTCAGAATTAAAATTAACTACCCCCACTCTATTATGGTTTCATGACTATCTCTCCCAATGCCAACAAACTGTTCAGTGGAAAAACTCCCTTTACCCCCTACTTCCTGTAAAACTAGGAGTACCCCAGGGATCAATCCTAGGACCCCTACTTTTCACTATATTTACAAATAATCTTCACAAAGCTGCCCCTCTAGCAAACCTGGTTCAATACGCTGATGACTCCACCTTAATCTGCTCTGACCCACCCTCCAAACACTTCAAATCAAAACCCGAGAAGCCTTTACATCCATCGAAACCTGGCTTACAAACTCCCAGCTAATACTAAATCCTAAAATGACCCAACTTATGCTCTTTCATCCTTCCAAAGCGGCTGCACCGACTCTCCTTTCTCTATTTCTGCATCAGATAATACGTCTATCTCCCCTGTCACACAAACCAAATTACTAGGGGTCATTATTGACAATAATATGAAATTTGACAAACACATAGCTCATACAATAACCAAAATCAACAAAAAACTAGGTACTCTTTACAGATATAAAAACTTCGTAACCAGCAACAGTAAAGTTACCCTAGCTTGTACCCATCTTCTCTCTACCTTACTGTATGCTTCTCCTGTCCTAATTAATCTAAGCAAGAGCGATATAAACAAGCTATCAGTATGCTACAACAAAATAGCAAAATTCACCACAAACTCCTCCTACCGCACCCACCACTGTCAGGCTCTAAAACAGCTTTCCTGGCTGGAACTCCCTAACACCTTAGCTCTAAACCAGCTTCTTCTACCTCACCAAATACTGTATCAACCTGACAAAACTCCAGTCGTACAAGACCTGATCACCCTCTACTCCAATAACCGAGAACTTAGATCCACTAACAAGGCACTAATCGCAATCTCCAAAAGCCATTACAGCTCTGGTGACTCTCTGTATTCTAGCAACATTGCCAAGACTTGGAACTCCCTACCACTACAAATCAGGGTGCAACTTAATAAAACCGTCTTCAAAAAACAGCTTATTTCCCACCTAAACAACTCCTGGACATACAACTGCCTAGCACCTGGCTGACATATTCTAACTCCTTTCCCCTACCCACTATCCACCCTTTTTAAAACTCCCACAGATGCACTATGTATTATCGCACGTTACTTGTAACTGCCTAGCACCTGGCTGACATATTCTAACTCCTTTCCCCTACCCACTACCCAACCTCTTTTTTAAAACTCCCACAGATGCACTATGTATTATTTCATGTTACTTGTAACTGCCTAGCACCTGGCTGACATATTATAACTCCTTTCCCCTACCCACTACCCAACCTCCTCTTTAAAACTCTGACAGATTCAATATATATTATCAGGGTCTACTTCATAAAATCGAAAACACAAACTCTCGAATGCTCACATGAGCGAATAATCAAAAACTTGAAAGTGGTGTTTTGGGATCGCAGTACAGTGAAGATCAGAATATTTGCCCTTTCCTCACTGTAGTGTGATCTCAGAGTAGGAATATACATTTAGTGGGGGGTGTGGGGAGCACAGCCCCCCACAATACCAATTTCGAGTTTTTGATTATTTGCTCATGTGAGCGTTCGAGAGTTTGCGTTTTCAGTTTTACGACATAGACCCTATTATCACACGTTACTTACCACCTCACTGCCACCTACTCCCACTGTCCCAGCTATACCCACTAACTCTCCCCTAGACTAAGTTGAACAGCTTTCCCTTAAAATGTCAATGCACCTCATATGAACTTGTCTATATTCTCCTCCTTTTTTAGTTTTCCTTTCTTGTCTTATCTTCAGTACATCTTCAAGATGATCTCTACTAAACATACTCTATAAACAACATTCATAGATTACTACCTGCTATACTTTTAATTGTATGTCTAAACCTCTATGCTTATGTAAATATCTTATGCAATCATATGTTATTATCTGCTATATTTTTATAAGTGAATGTGTAAAGCACAATGCTTATTTATAGTATGTTAGCAATTGTTCTGGAGCTTTTCTACCTGGGCCTCCACTGAAAACAGACAGCTCTGTCCAGTCGGGCTTCTCCAGTAAACAAATGTAAAATCAATAAATAATAAATAATTCTCCATTACTAATCTCCTTCTCTGCTTTTCCTCTTTGTTTTCTTATTGTTTGTATTGTAAAGTTTTCCATGTCCGGATTCTTTTGCCTGAATTTCTCTTCAAATATCTTTGGTGCTGCTGTTTTTGTATTGGTAAGTTTTGCCTTCTCCTTTGCATAAATATTACACCATATTAAATCTCTTTTTCTTTCCCATGTCCATATTTCTTCATCAGATGTCTCCTGATCTTCCTGCTTCTCCTTACTTTGGCGACTCACTCCATCCTACTGTGATGTTACCTGTGTTAGATCTTTTACACCAAATTCTACACTTCACAGGCACTCCATAACTTCAACTTCTACTTTTTTAACTTTTACTTTACTAATCTTCTTCTCTAGGTTCCCTCTTTGTGATATTTTTTATTGTGAAATTTTCCATATCCAGATGCATTTGTCTGTATTTCTCTTCAAATATCTTTGGGGTTGGTTTCTTTATATTGATTAATTTGGCTTTCTCCTTTGCATAAATATTGCACCATATCAAATCTCTTTTTCTTTCCCATGTCCATATTTCTTTTTTATATCTTTCAAATATCTCTAGGTTTTGTTGTTTATATTTTTGCACATCCTCAGATGCTTCTGTTTCCAAACAGATCAAAGTTTCTTGCTCTATATACTGTTTTTCACAAATCTGTTGTATTAATGAACACAAATTGTCATTTGAAGCTTTTGACAGTTTTTCCTGTGGAAGTATTTTTCTTTCCTCTGATTTTCTCTTAATCATTTTGTACATCTTGTACCTGGAAATTCTGGGTTTTTTTGCATAATACTAACAATACATAATCTCTTTCTTATCCTCAATAGTTCACTTTGTCATCTTTATGGGTCTTCTTTGGCCTATCAGTTTTTGTGATTTTTGTGGACTACTACTTCCTTCTACAACAGGGAGGGCATCCCCTCGGGTCTGGCCTGGTCCTATTGTAGGAATGTTTCCATATTTTGAGGAGTGTACACTGTCATCTTTTCCTGTCTTGGCACCAGTGTGCCTTCCAGGACTGGGCACTTTTTTATCCTGGGTCTTGTGTACCCAGCTATCTTTTTTAATTGTTAACCTACTTCTATCCATGATATATGCTATATAAATATAGTCTATATATCAGTGTCATCTTGGTGAGATGTTGGGAAAAACAGGGTCATCTCATGAAGGTACTCACCAGGAGTTGAGGATAACTTCAATTTCAGCAATGCTACTCTCCTTACTTGCTGACTTATCATCTCTCCATTTGGACTCAAGTCTCCATTGGACTTATATACTCAGTTTAAGTGACTTAATTCCGTGTAAGGCCTGTCTATAAACAGGCTTACCCTAAAAGACCTATTCTTAGTGTAAGTGGTAACTTACAGTGAAAGCAAGTTTTTTAGAATTAGGCCCCCACTCTATATATATGTTTGGGTCAGAATGCACAACTTGATTTTGTCACAGATTTGTAATTTCACCATATCAACTGATGTGAGTACAAATATTCAGGAATTGGATTATGATCCCATCAACAAAGTGATGTAGTCCCACTGCAGATATTCTGCAATGTTCTTCACATAAGATCTTGTCAAGACATCCAGAAAACATAACTAAAGAAGAGCTCTGCTGTCTATTTTATTTATCTTAGGATATGATCCATATGCCATGTAGTCTCTGTGTTTAAGTGAGATATTTTTCAGGTTAGCCATCTCTTTTGAGCCAGAAACTAAAAACATTATGCTGAGTTGTTATATAGATTCTTTTGATATTGGACAATGAGCACGAGATCTTCCTTTTTAATATTACTTTTACTAAAATCCAAGGATAATGCAGTCATTCATGGAAACTTAAATTACAGATTTATAAATTCATGCACCTGCCTCTTTAATACTATTTGGAATTTAGATTTGTTAACTTCATTAAGTAATAATTTTAACTCTTTTTCCATAAGGGAATATTTTTTGACATAATTTTGACAAATGAAGTTTGGCAACAAACTAAGTTGTCCCGGGACTTCTTCATGGGAGAGTAGGTTAATATTAGGAGGAGTTAAGTGGATTGGGGAGGTGAAAGGGTTAAGTGGAGGCAGGGATAGTTGGGAGGAAATGAGATAATGATGGGGAGGGGCTTAAGATATTTAGTCTAGTGTAGTGGGTTAAGCAATCACATTTTGGCATGAACTTGCTAGAGGGCAAGTTTATGTCCGAGACGACCTTGGTGTGCTGGCGTCAGGTAGGCCTCGGTTTGGTAGTCGTGGGCAGGTAGTACTGGTTAGTAATTGCTATATAGGATTCACTGGTTTGAAGATGTTAGCTTGGGATGAAGTTAATTGGTGATCATGGAGATAGTCAGTGCTAATTTCCTGCTTCATATGTATTTCTGTCTCTCTTTAGCACATGGTAATTTTACTGAAGAAAGAAAGTGGGCAAGAGGATGATAAGGCATGCTACTGGGCTTGTGAATGGTCTATTTGGTGTTGGCTATTGCTGAGGCTGGTTCAGCAAAATAGTAGATGGTGTAAGGTAGGGGACCGTATAACTTGGTATTCAGGGAGTAACTTATGGCCATTTAAAGTAATGTAGGAGTGTTTGTGCTGTGCGGTCTGAGTATATCATTTAGAGTTCCTTTTCTGCTCACCCATGGTGCGTTCATTTTGAAAAAAAAAAAGTTTTCCTTGGTGGTGGTTTTCATGGGCTCCGAGTGAATTGTTCATAGTAGTACTGCACATAAGCAGTGCAGAGCTGACAGTCAGAGCTAGGTGCAAACGTTTGAGTTTGTCTGGGGTGTTCCCCTGTTTTGCTCGTCCATTGGCTCTGGTAGAGAGGGTTGCTGCGGTAGGACCAAGAGATATCTGGCACTGAAGTGCACTTTAGGACAGCTTATGACAGAGAGATGGGCCTTGGACTCCATCTCATCAGAGAATGCATGCTGCCCCTTTTGCTTCATCGGAGGATACTGTAGGAACGAGCCAAGGTAAAACCGCTAGTTGGGTGTAGTGCAAGGGCAGGTAGGGTGTAGTGGTTGTTTGTGCTTGTTTCCCGGACTTGGAGAGAATGTGGCAAAATGGCAGTTTGCCGGTAATTGCTGGTGCACAGAGTATGGTCATTTTCTGGTGGTCGGGCACTCAGAGAGTGCTGCAGTATTTAGTTATTTAGTTATTATTTATTTTGTTTGTTGCTTCTTCCTCCACTGGTCATTGCTGGTGTAGGCAGTCATGGGTAGGAATTTTGTACAGTCCTAGCTATGTTTCAGCTCTCTGGGGGCTGCCGCGGTGGTTGTAGGTTTTTAGCGGGTTTTATATGGTAATGCCATGCTTGAATTCACCCTTACTCCACTATGTCCCTGTTGCAAATGTATTTAACTGAATTATTGGATCTATTTCAACACTTTGTGGATTTATGCTGTGCTGATTATTGACATGATGACCACTGTCCTGATTCACTCAGTGGGCTAGCTTGTACAAAGGTTTTCCTTTCAAGTAAACTGCAAAATGTGTGGTAGCAATATTTTATACTAAAACACTACTTTTTCCCCATTTATTGTTGTTTGGGCACATTATGCCTTTTTGTGTTGTATATTGTTTATGCTGGATTATTATAATGTTTATGAATCTCACACATTATTTGTTAAAGGACTTTTCTTTTCTTCCTAGATCTTATTTGTAAAAGTGTGTCTGTAACAATATATTTGTTTAACAAAAAAATATTCTTATATTCTTAACTTTAGAAATCTTTTGATGTGGTAATAATGTATACATGCATATTTTCTAGTGATGCAAAATTAACAATATGCATGTGCAAAACAAATGAAGCTTGGCAAAGTTCTGGGGTCATGCGTGACGTTCCTGTGTTTCTCCTCAGTTAACTCATTGGTGGCTTTGTTTTATGGTTCCCCACAAATTTTTTGTGGGCTATGGGGCATCATTGTTCCATGCATGTGCAGGCACTTAGGTATCACACGGTCTATGCATTAATGTCCTGGTAAGCAATTCCGGCTGGCAGTACGGCTTACTTTCATAAAATGGTAGCGTTGTACTGCTATGTCTAAGACCCATATTGTGCCAATTTCCATTTTAGATAGGTAAAATATGGCTGGACATTTTGGTTGTACATCCTAACCTTTCAAAGTCATGTTAAAGCAAAACCCATTTCTACCCAACTTGCTCAGAGCAATGTTTGCAGTTGGTGCCCTTTGTTTCTCCAATTGTTTCACTGTTCGTAGCATACAGGTATGATTGTACAATGGTGTTGGTGTTTCTTAATGGTGTCGAGATAAGGTGGAAGGAGTTACCTGGTTAGGCATATTGCATAGGAGCAGTTAGCACTCAGCTAACACATTATCAAATATATTTAGGCTTACATAAGTAAGCAAAAATGAAAGGTGGTTGAATGCTTTGGTCTGTTCCTCATAAATTTATGGTTTTCTGGCTGTGCAGTTTAGCAATTTAGCAGAATGTCCAGATTTTCAGCTCATACTTTGGCCAGTTCCTCATACTTCTGTGGCTTCTGGCTGATCACGTGAAATATCAGACGACTGAAGGCATTAAGTAATAATGTACATTTCAGTTTCAGACTTCAAATCCTTCATGAAAGGCATGTTGAAGCAAGTCCTGGTATGCTAGCAACTTTATTGGTTTATTACAGGAGTATTTAATTAATTTTGATGGAAATGGGATTGGGTCTTGTCTGATGCTTTGGTTTGTGGGCAGAGTTGTTTCTGGCCATTTGTGATTTACTAGAATTGGGGTCACTAGATAGTGGTAGCAGTGCAGTGTGGAGGGGGCATGCTTTGGAATAGTCTATTGTCTACTAACCGGATAAAGGGGATATTCAGAAGTGATACATATTCTACCATAAGCAGTGGGAATGACAGGAGGGTGCCCTGTTACTGAATATATAACATCTAGCTGAAAGGGACAGGAAATGTACTTCAGTTCTTTCAGGAAATGCATGTTAACAAGAATCCTGTTATTTTGGTAGCTTCTGAAGTTATAAGAGCAATAGCTAATCTGTCCCTAGTTTTGCATCCTTGTCTTCCCCATTAATGGAGGTATTGTCATATCTTTAACTATCCTATGACCTTCCTAGCTGAAGCTGATTGTAAGTCACATCTTGCCCATGTTTTCCACATTTTGAGGGCTGGTGTTTCTCATGTTGAAGATGGAAAGTTGAGAGCTATGATTTCACATATAGTTTGTTTTACTGTACATTTTCCAGAAACCAAGTTTTTCTTGAGACTTTTGACAAGATGGCAGATTGGGGATTATTACAGTATACAGACTGTCATAGAATAGTTGGACTTTAAACCATATATCAGCATGCATATGGGAGAGAAGAGAAGGACGAGGCTATTTGATAGGGCGTTGGTGGCATAGCTTCAGTTTTGGTTGCTTTGTCATAGATGTGGATGGCAGTGGTACATTCTTTTCTGGGATGGCAGAATAGGTTGTCCTTGAAGATGTCTTGGAATGTGTGTTATGTTTTTGGATGACTTGCATGTCTTTTTTTTTTTTTTCCTTGCAGATGGGGTCTTGGAATGCTGTGGCTATAATTTGGAATAGGTGGGTATAAGGTGGCTCCTTCTCCTTACATATTAACGGGTTTAATGTTGTTCTTTTCTTTGTAGATGGTGGTGTGCTGAGTATCAGTTGTGATGATACATAGGGAATAAAGTAAGTGAGTAGAGGTATGGGCGCTGCTTACTGGGGCAGGGTGAGTAGGTATGCTGCCCTGATTAACATTACATGGATGTTGTGCTGTATTTAGAATCAATTATATCATGAATAGTTGTAATTAATAAAGTTGGTGATCAAACCTATGTTATGGAAATTTAATAAAGGTCGTCAAATGTCATTTGGTGTAATGTGTGTTATTGAAGGGGACCGGGACAAATGAAGTTTGGCAACAAACTAAGTTGTCCCGGGACATCTTCATGGGGGATTAGGTTAATATTAGGAGGAGTTAAGTGGGTTGGGGAGGTGAAAGGGTTAAGTGGAGGCAGGGATAGTTGGGAGGAAATGAGATAATGATGGGGAGGGGCTTAAGATGTTTAGTCTAGTGTAGTTGGGTTAAGCAATCACATTTTGGCATGAACTTGCTACCCACCCACCCTCTCTCTTTTTGTTGGTGGGGTGTAAGGTTATTAGTGGGGGTAGGTGGAGAAGAGGGATAGGCTTGCCCTCTTCTGTTCCTGCTCTGATGTCTGGATGGCCATTTCAAGGATCTGAGAAAAGGAAATGAGTAGTTGGAGGAAGCTTGCTGAATAGATAAGCAAGCTGAAGTAAGGATGGTGCTTATTTGGTGGAAGGTAATTCAATGGATGGTGTATGAAGTGAGTTGGGACACTGCTTCATAAGTAAAGTAAGCAAGCAGAGGTATGTACCCTGCTTGTTGGGCATGGTGAGTAGTTACGCTGCCCTTTTTAACACTGAAGTGAGATGGGACATTGCTTCATAAGTAAAGTAAGTGAGTAGAGGTTTGGACGCTGCTTACTGGGGCAGGGTGAGTAGGTACACTGCCCTGATTAATATTACAGGGATGCTATGCTGTATTTAGAATCAATTATATCATGAATAGCTGTAATTAATAAAGTTGGTGATCAAAGCTATGTTATGGAAATTTAATAAAGGTCATCAAATGTCATTTGGTGTAATGTGTGTTATGGGACCGGGACAATTAGCCCTAACTAAAGTAGCAACTTCATTGATACCACTCATTAGCAATTTTAAACAAAACTGAACTCTGTTGGCATAGCTTGTAGGTAAATGCTCTTTTCTTCCATCAGTTTATTTAGATATATTACTAAGTATGAATTTTCTAAATATTTTCATGACTAAATCTAATCTAAACTGCTATTTACAAAGATTTTACATGATGAGTTTTAGAAACTATACCAAAGTTAGAGCTAAGTCTATGTTTTTGGACTAACTGTTAGAAGCTCTTTCCACTGTAAAAAAATGCATCTTCATAATGGAACCACAGAAATTACCAGCCTATATAAACAAGCAAAAAAACAGTATTAGATTGCATAAAAAACACCCCACTTTTCTTAATTTGTTTGTTTACCACTTATAAAACATATTTTTTAAAACATATAAGAACAAAGATGACATTGAACTCCATCCATTGAGTGCAATTAGAACAATTTCTGCAGTTCTCAATATGGCTATATTTGAGATAAAACAGACTGAAAGAAACAATTACAGATAATCTTATGCAAGGTATATCTTCCTCAGGATATAGGAAAATTCTTGGGTGCTTTTTTTCTTTCCATGCAGTTTACTACTTCTGTCACCTTTAACCATATCACATGCGTATCTCATTCTGGTAAGACTATTGTGTATTAGAATATCAAACTGTATCTTCTATAAAGGAAGATACTTGCTGTTGTTATTAATTACCTGGCATGATTCCTACACTACTTATATATTATTGCCAAAGCCTTTGTTTAGACTACTTGTGTTGTATTTTTAAAAGTTAAATTCTAGTGCCTATGCTCCATTATTTTAGGAACTGCAAGTGGTAAATCTATCTTTCAAAGGAAGGATATATCTGATGTCAAGAATTACACACCCACACAATTGGATAAGCAATTGACAGTGAAGCAATGAGAGGACATGTATGGCTCCCAAATATGCAACAAAGTCTAGAAGATTATTTTTGCTTGGAAGTGTTTGCATAAGTATGTTCATGCTACAAGAAGACTCCAAAGTGTTTTTTTTTTCTCAGGTAGATGGTAAATGTTGGAGGTGTGATGAGAAACAAAGAAATAACTGGGGATAAATGTTTTGTGAGTGCAACGAGTTGTAGACTTAAAAAATTCCATACAGAGTACTGTGTCAGAAATACTTAGCAAGCAAATGGATGTAACTAAGGTAGTTATTTTTTAGCTGGGATACATGATCTGAACTGCCTAGACATAGTAAGGTCATGTTAAATTTAAAATTCTAGTTGCTATCAACAGAGCAACTTTAAGAAAATGGAAGTCAAACTTTAAACCAACCATTTTTGAAGTAATGGATATTGTAAGAGGACTGGAAATGGGATCTTTAGAAAAGGGTAGGAACAAATTACATGTGAGAAATGGAAATTGCAGATACAATACAGAGAGAAAAATATTTTGGAGGAGAAATGAGGTTTAAAGGAAGGCGATAATTGGTCAATTTATGTAATATTGGATTGATTATATCATACAAATATGTGATGCATAATGTTTGAACTGTGAACAAGATGATATGGTTTGTTTTCTTCTATATAAATGTAAGTTTGCCCCTGTTACAAGTGATAATTCAATAAAGGTGTTTTAATAAAAAAGAATTATAGACCTACAAAGATCAATTCAGTGCTACTGATGGCTAAATTTACTCTGTTACTAATATCTATAAAAGCCAGCAGGTAAATCCCTTTATGCATTTTTAATTCTACTGTTATTGTGTGTTTATTTATTTATTTTATTTTATTTTATTTGACATTTGTTAACCGGGTTGGTCCATCTGAGCCAGAGGCCCATTTTCAGTGGAGACCCAGGGTGAAAAGCTCCTGTGATTAAGTAATGTTCATAAAAACATACAGATGAATAATAAATAATACATTCAGAGTTATACATAATAATTGATAGTGAAAAACATGTAATAAGGAAGTTACAGTAGTACAATACTATAAAGTAAAAATAGCTTTTTCGCGAATCATCCAAGAAAAAAACACATTTTATACATGTGAAAAAAATGACGTTTTAGATAGCTAGCTATAGATATTTACAATACTTGTGAAAAAAATGACATTTTAAATAGTTAGTGATAGATTCTTGCAAACAAGTCAAGGTAAGTATAGGTAAGTGGTGAAGAGAGTTGAAGACAAAGATAAGAGTTTCAGTGAACAAGAAGGACAATATGATAGTAAACAATAGTATAATACAAGGGTATTAAACAGGATAAAATATGAATAGTGAAACAAGCGTACTTTAGGTAAAACAGGAAATATATGCTGTTGCAAGAAATAGTGGAGTACGATGTATGTTATTGCATGAAGTTAACTAGGAAATAACTGCAAAGTAGAGATAGGATACTGTGCCGGAGTAGTATAGGGAGAAGTTACGGGAGAAAAGAAACAAAAAACATACAATAGAAGTGGATAATGGAATGTGTCATGAATTAGTATGATAAAAGATACTTATAAAGGAGGATAATGTGATAGAAGAATAAAGATAGTGGGAATATGTATGTGAGTGAGGTGTTTGGGGAGAGATGTGAGGTAGCGTTGAAGCGCTGAGAGGGTTTAAGTAGGTTCAAGGCAAGGGCAGGCCCAAGAGCTTAAGAGGAATTTTTTAATTGCTTTTTGAATTGAGTAGTGCTTGGGGTATTTCTGATATGTTGAGGTAGTTTGTTCCAGGCGAGGGACACATTGTGGTTATATAGTAGTTTACCTATATTTTTGTTTGATTTACGTATGACAAGGAGTTGTTGGTCTGAGCTTCTAAGTGGTTGGGTGGGGATGAAGAAAGATAAAAGAGAAGAGAGGGAAGGACAGGCGGTAGATTTGTATAGGATGTAGTGGGTGATTTGGAGTTGTGATATGAGAAGTTGGTGGGGGAGTTTTGGCCGTTGTAGTTGTTTTAAAGCTATGCAATGTTGGGTTTTATAGGGTTGACTAGTTGCAACTCTAGCAATTTTATTGTAGGTTTGTTCAAGTTGTGAGATTAGTGAGGATTGTAGGTTGGAGAGGATGGGTGAAGCACCGAGTAGGCCTGACAGTAGGAATGCTCTAGCTAGAGATAGTTTGGCCTCAGGAGTAAGATATTTTTTGTTGCGGTACAATAGCCCTAGTTTTTGGTGTGCCTTTTTGATACACAGATGAATGTGCTGGTCAAATTTAAGCTGATCATCGATAATGGTACTGAGGAGTTTAGTATGAGGGTCGGCTTTGATGATGGTGTTGTCTAGTGAGTGGATACAGAAGGACGATTTATTGCGTGAGAGTAAGTTAGTTAGGAAGAGTAAGAGTTTAGTTTTCTTAGGGTTTAGAATTAGCTGGTTTTCATTAAGTAATTTTTCGATGGAATAGAAGGGGTTTTGTGTAAAGGAAAGAAGATCAGGTATATTATTGGAGGTTGTGATGAGGGTTGAGACATCTGCCTAAAGGACAATGGTAGAGTGGTAGCAAGAAGAGTTAAGATTTTTGGTGAAAATATTAATAAATATATAATATAAAAAATATAAATAATATAAAAATATAATACGAAAAATGAAAAAAAAAATTTGAACTGTGGAGTGGTACAGAAGTAGTGTTGTCACCTCACAGCAAGAGGTTCTTCGGTTTGATTCTCGGCTGGTGTGCCTTCTGTGTGGAGTCTGCATGTCTTCCCTGCATTTGTGTGGATTATCTATGGGTGCTCTGGTTTCCTTTCACGATCAAAGGCATGCATCTGGAGCATTTCTCCCCGGCCTACGCTGAAAATTGACTATGTTCCAAGTCGGACTTTTCCAGTTAAATGTTAAATAAATAAAAATATATAAATAAATTAAACAGTAGGAGGCCTAGGATTGAGCCCTGTGGGACTCCAGTTTTTATAAGCAAGAAAGGTGAACATCGGACAGATTGAAGTCTATTTGAGAGGTACCAGGAGAACCACTGCACAGTAGAAGAAGAGAGGTTAAGTTCAGTCAGTTTAGTTAGTAGTTTGTGATGTGACACAGTATCTAAAGCTTTGGATAGGTCAAGGAAGAGACAGGATACAAGTTGTTTTTTGTTCCTGGCCTCAGCAACTGTATGAGTAAATGATAGGAGAGCAGTAACAGTGCTGTGGTTTGGCCTGGAAACCATGTTGAGTGGGGGTTAAAAGGTTTTCTTGTATTAGGTGTTTAAGGAGTTGGGAGTGGACACACTTTTCTAGGATTTTAGAGAGAGGAGATAGGATGGCTATTGGTCAGATATTAGAAGGGTCAGTGGAGTTACCTCCTTTGTGCAATGGTACAGTGTAGAAGGACTTCCAGATGTTAGGCAGAGTGCTTTCTAGAATAGATCTATTTATTAGTATGAAGATGGGAAATGCTATGGAGTTGGCAGCAAGTCTGAGAAATGGGGGGGGGGCAGTTTATTAGCAGATGGGGAGCCAGGTTTAAGTTTATGTAGAAGAGATTTGATATAGGAAGTGGAAACAGGTTTAAGAGAGAAAGAGGTTTTATTAGTGTTGGTAGAAGGGAGGAGAGTTTAGTGAACTGGAATTATGGCCTAAGAGAGTTAGTTTGCGCATGCTGTCTATGAAGTAGTTATTGAGCAGGGTGACAGTTTCAAGTGGTGACTTATCTGGGAAGGGATTTGGGGTAGATGGATTACCGGGGTGAATGATATAGTTGATGATGGAACAGAATTTTTTAGGGTTGGAGAGGTGATTTTTCTTGAGCTGTATTGTAAATTTTTTTCTTATCAAGATGAACACATTTTTTCCTACTGTCTTTATAGCTTAGTAGTAGGGTAGGAGATTTGTTTTTTTTTTGCCAGGCTTTCCAGATACTATCCCTTTTATGCATGAGTGAGTGTGTCTCCTTTGTTAACTAAGGAGCATGGTTGGCTTTAATCCTGATTTTTCTTTGGGGTGCGAGAAGTCTAAGATGTTGAGGAATGTCTGGTTAAAGTTTAAGATGAATTTATTCTGAAAAATGGGGACAAGAAATACAGTGCTTCCTACAAATTGTATAAGCTCCTTAATTGTCCACAATATATTATTAATACATTGATAATCTATGAACTTAGCAACCTGTTTCATGAGATAAAAGGTGCAGAAAGTTTACAGAAGTCCATGTGATTTATTTAGCATACAACATAGATGTTCCCCGAATGCTTTGTGTAGACATGCCAGAAATGCACTGTGTAGAAAACACATTAGTTGTACATTATGTTAGAAGAGAATATCCCTCCATCTTTCGCACCCATTTTTTTTCTTTGTTTTGTTGTGGTAATTGAGTGAATGCCCTGTGTAGGTTTATTGTTCATGTAACATGGACATTCTGCACCAATGGACCAGTCATTTAAAATTGTGCAACTGAATTTTACTGGCTATAATGACATGGTCACACAACCCAGGTGTTAAAAGATATTTGGTCAATGCAAGCTGTATGCATCTAAGTTTGTTATACATCTTTCCCTGGGATATGGAGACTACCAAATCCATCCTCTGCTTGGGAGTGTTTTCCATACTTAAAAAACACAACAAGAATAATATTTTTATTGCTACTTTATATGGTTTCCATGTTTTCAGTATAATTGTTCATGGACTCTAAATTCTATAAAAGGGTGAAAATGTGGTACTGCTTTGATACTGAGACTTAACTTACTCCAGTATAAAGTTAATCATTAAGGATAGCAGGAGAGCAAGTCAGAAGAGTTCTGACATAGATATCTGAGCTTAAATTTTGAAATAATATATTAAGGCCACACAATACAGCCTTATGTACAACACTTAAGTCTTATCTTAAAACTCTGCATTTGAAGGAAGTGTTTAAGTGTCTTCTGATATGTAAGAAATCTTTAATTTTCCTAATTTATCCATGTTAAATAGTGAATAAAACCAAATACAGCACTGTGTTTGAACAGTGAACTAAGGACTTATTTAATGGTAAAGGAATTTTGATTTTGATTAACAAAAACATTCCTAACAGAAATGTTAAAATGTAAAAATTACTTTTTACTTGCTAATACATTTAACTAAAAGAAAAGTAATGCCTGCCACTGTTTCAAAATGTCTGCATAGTCTGACACTTTGGAGACGTTCTCCATTTATTGGATTGGAGTGATGGTTACTATGACAGTGATGGAGAATAACACATTTACATTTATTGAAATAGATATTATATCTATAATCTCAGATGGTTAAATTATTAAGAAATTTTGCACAAAAAAGTTTGCTAGGTACTATTGTTGAATCATATTCTATAATCATCTGCAAATTTATAGATCTATTTTAAATGTTTCTTGTATAGAAGACATGAATAATACAGAACTAGTCCAATACTGAGATCTGAGAGCCTGCACTAGGTGAGCTCTGATAATGTTATCAAATAATAGGTCAAAGGCAGTGAAGTCAAAATGGCTGAAACTATAAAAAAAGATATCTGTCCATTGGAACATTAACTTGGCATTTTCTGTGATGGATGTGTATAGTAGAGACTAGTGTCAGGTTTTGAGGCAGTTTGCTGTTTTAAGTCACTTTCCTGTTGCTTCATCTTGTGGGCTTTCATGATTTCCATGATGGCAACATCACAAAACTTCACAAGTGAAAATAACACAAAGGATTAAGAATAAGAAATCCAAATGAACATCATGCTGCCGTTCAAAGTTCACTTCCCTTTGTCATCACTTCCTTATTATGCAATAAAACAAATCATTTAACCACACTAGGACCTCTTGGACTAACCAAGAAAGATACTTGGGACTCAAAGTTTTTCTCCAGTTTGCAAATTAATAAAATAAATAACTCTTCAGGCAATCAGTATCCTCAGCCTCTAAATGTAATCAAAATGGTAATTTCCAATTTCCTAGCTGTAACTTACCATACAAAGGATTTCTTTTTTTTCCTTCATTTTAACACATCAGGGGATCAAATCCACATAGTACAAATATATGAAAAGTATTATGCAAAATGCATCTTTGACAACAGCATGAAAACTGTAATTTTACATACACAGGTCGTGTAGAGCCAAACTTTGGAACTGTACAGACTCAGAATTGGCTGTGCTCCCCTGACACAAGTTCTTTTTTTTGAAGTCTTGGATGAAACATCTTTAAACCAATATTTGCTATACTTGCCAGGGGTAGCTCATGCTATTGGACTGCAGGACTGCAGCCCCCTAGCTTTAAAAATGAAAACTAAACAGAAATAGAAGAAAAACAAACAAAAAACAAAATGAAAATAATAAAAATAAAACTAAAGTCCTGCACCGCATGCTCCAGACTGGTTCACCAGCAGTCCGGATTAGGAAGACAACATTGGATTTGCAAATTTCCCAGATGTCTATGCAGTTACAACTGCATAGACAGGAAGGAGCTTGGACTGCAACATCTGCAGGTTGGTGCTCTTGTAGGAAGGAGCATCATGGCATGGAAGGGGAAGGACTTGCTTTCTATATGGATTAGCTGCTGCAAGGGACGTTTTGTATGGAGGAGCTTGGCTGAATTAACAAGTAGGGAGGTGTGTGTGTGTGTAATGCCCCAGTTGCTACATAGTGGTGGGTAGAAAATAAGGCTTGAACCCTGTACCTTGGGCCCAAGTGACAAGAGTCTGAATTCCCTACCTACCACTATTTGTAAAAAAAAAAAAAAATTGCAGATTTTTGCCTCATATTTGTTCTGTTCCTCATAAAATCTATGTTTTTTGTATTTTTGTTCCTTAACGCAGTCAGTGCTGTAGTGTTACAGTGGTAGCTTTGTTGCCTATCAGCTGCAAGTTTTCTGGTTTGATTCTTGGCTGGGGTGCCTTCTGTGTGGAGTCTGTATGTCCTCCCTGTGTTTGTGTTGGTTTGCTCTGGTGTCCTCCCATCTTACAAAGACATGTGGCTGGAGTGTTTCTCCCTGGGCATCTGCTGAAAATTGGCTTTTGTTCCAAGTCAGACCTTCCTGGTTAACAAATGTTAAATAAAAATGACAAGCATTTGAATTTCAGACTTCATATTCTTCAGAAAGTACATGGTAACATGAAACATTTTATTGTAGCAATTTTTGAAGTTTATAAGATGCCTATTTGAAATTTGCCCCTATTTTTGGGACTGTGCTCCTCCATTATTGGCTTTGTCCAGGTTATTTATGCTAAGGTTGAGAGCTATGGTGAGAACTGAATTCACTGAATATGTTTGGAGGCTGCATTCCCCCATTACTGGCTTTGTCGTGTCTACGTGTTTTTTGCTAACAGGTTGAGAGCTATGGTGAGAACTGAATTCACTGAATATGTTTGGGGGCTGTATTCCCCCATTATTGGCTTTGTTCAGGTGTTTTGTGCTAAGAGGTTGACAGCTATGGTGAGAACTGAATTCAGTAAATGGTAGCCATTTAAGTTTCAGTCTTCCTCTCTTTCATAAAACAGATGATTTGGCGTAGTGGTATGTTGCTCTGATTGTTTTGCACAGCATCCTGGGTTCAATACTTGGCAATGAAATGTATGGTGGTAGCACAGTGTTTTATTCTAGCAACTTTTCAGCATTATACAAGCAATGTTTAAAATGTGTCCCTGGTTTTTGGGCTTTTGCCCCCCCCCCAATAAATTTTGGCTTTTTCCAGATTTCTTGTGCTGCAAAGTTCAGAGATACAGCTGAGTGTCAAGTTAATTTTTACAAGAAGCTGAGAGCTGCAGGGGAACAAAAGTTTAGTGCTGCTTATGCTAAGTCTGCTTGCATTGTTAATAGCACAACAAGTAGCGTACTTGGTCTTGGTGCACAAGACTGTGGGTTCTACTCTCACAGTAGATAAATGCATTGCTGATACTGTACTGGGTTGTAAAGGGGCTGGATGCTGCAGTCCTTTTTGGTGAAGATACCTAGTAACTATGAACCTGTTATCAGTTTGCCATCCATTCCCTATTGCAGTATTACTAGCTTATCATTTTTTTTAATGCAACATAGGCAATTTATTCCTCAAGGGCAACAGGCACTCTTTTTGTAGATGAAACAATGAAATAGAAAGTTGTTTGCTAGCAGCAACCTCTTCATTAGTTACAGATTTCTTTAATGTGGAATTATTTAGATGACATTTACTTCATCCGAGATTGTGCATATTTACTGATAATGGTCGACTGTAGAAGTTTGAGTAGACTTTTATGATGGAAATGTTCTGAACTGGGCAGTTTTGTCATTATTGGTGCATGCATTTTGTTTCATTGTTTACTGGAAAATGTTCTGAATTGGGCAGTTTTGTCATTATTGGTGCATGCGTTTATTTTCATTGTTTACTGGAAAAATGTTCAAAACAATAAATTTAAAATGCCCTCTAACAACTGTACCATATTGTACAAGGAATATAATTTAGTACAATCAGGAAGGTGTATCAAAGAGCACATGTATGTTTCATGTGCAAGGGGCCTATGATTTGAAAACAGTCCAAAGTTAATCGTTATCTGCCTCTGGCAAAATGTATTTTCTTTGAATGTGGGCTTCAATGCTGTTTCAATGAATGTGAGTTTCAAGGGCAGAGCAGTTTTAATGCTAAGTCTGTTTTCATTGTGAGACTGCGTTGCTTTGTTTAGCAGATGTCTTAGTGTTTGTGCTGTAAAATGCAAAATAAAACTTTCAAATGAAGTCCAAATCATCATAGAAGTAAAGCAGTATGCACATTAGTGTTTATGGTAAATGGGGTGAAATAGCCAAGTAATGGTTCATTGGAATGGCTGCAGGGTGGAGGCTCCATTCGACCATGATTTTGTGAGGGGGAAGAGCGACAAATTCAAAGATAGCCCTGGCTGAACTATACCTCTTAACTGTCCAGAGATTTTCACAGAATGAATATATTTTTGCTTCTTATTTTTGGTTTGTTCCTCATAAAATTTGTGGTTTTCTGGCAAATCATTTAGGAATTAAGTCACTAAATAATGGCAGACACAGAGTTTCAGACTTCATAACCTTCAGAAAAATGCATGCTAAAGTAAGACCTGTTATACTATCAACTGCCTCAGTTTATACAAGAGCAATTTTTAGTACTGTTTATATGTCCCCCAATATATTTGGCCTTGTCCAGATTTATTGCATTAACAGGTTGAGAGGTACATGCAAATAAATTGCTTTATAGAATTAGGCATAGCCAGACCTCTCAACTGTACCCAATTTTGGCTCAAAATGTTGCTCTTCCCCTAATAATCCCTCCGCAAAATAGCAATTTTGGAAGAAAACGTGGAGGGTTTACAATTAAGAAATAACTGTAATAATCAGAGTTATAGATTACTTTTATTTCAGAAATGCACGTAGATTCTTTTATTTTGTTAGCTGCTCAAGTTAGCAGTACTAATATTAAAAAGTGTCCCTTCTTTGACAGGTTCCCAGCTGTATTGTGTGGCTATTTTATATTTTTGCAACACATTTTGGTCCATTTTTCATAAAATTTAGTTTTTTGGCAAATTAGTGGCAAATCATTAAAGACTGAAGTTAGAATATAATGACAGACATTTGAGTTTCAGATTTCATACCCTTCAGAAAATTCATACTAATGCAAGACTTACTATTCTATTATCTTTCCAAGTTTATAAGAGCAATATTTAAAAATTGTCCTTCTTTTTGGGCCTTTGTCCAAAATTGTCCTTATTTTTGGGCCTTTGTCCCACTTCTATGTATGGCTTTGTCCAGATTTCTTGCTCTGAGGTTGAGAGGTATGACAAATGTGTCAGGGCCTTCACAGTCAGCCCGAGACATTTCAAATTGTGACATACTTGTTGCACCTCACTTCCCCATGTAGTGACTCTGGATGTGTCCAAGCAAGGCAAGAAGCAGTTATGCTGTGTAAATGTGCAGAGCATCTCCCCATCCAAGGTAGACAAGTACTACAGTGGCTTTTCATCTGTCCTTGATTTTGCAGAATAGTCTGGTTTCTGGCATATTTTTGTCCTGTTGATTTATGGTTATTATTACTCAGAAAGTGCCTGTTGCTCTGTGTTTAAGTAGCAATGCTTTAATGACCATCAGGTAAGCTTGTCTGAGATTGTAAGATGCAAGTAAGGTTTAATAAGCATACTGTTAAAGAATTGCCAACATTGAAAGCCTTTCTGTTGTTGCCATACTTACATAACTAGATAATGTATAAGCCTTGGGTATTGAAATGCATATGACAGCATTTGTAATAAAGGACAGGATTACATTATCATTTAGGAATTAAGTCACTAAATAATGGCAGACACAGAGTTTCAGACTTCATAACCTTCAGAAAAATGCATGCTAAAGTAAGACCTGTTATACTATCAACTGCCTCAGTTTATACAAGAGCAATTTTTAGTACTGTTTATATGTCCCCCAATATATTTGGCCTTGTCCAGATTTATTGCATTAACAGGTTGAGAGGTACATGCAAATAAATTGCTTTATAGAATTAGGCATAGCCAGACCTCTCAACTGTACCCAATTTTGGCTCAAAATGTTGCTCTTCCCCTAATAATCCCTCCGCAAAATAGCAATTTTGGAAGAAAACGTGGAGGGTTTACAATTAAGAAATAACTGTAATAATCAGAGTTATAGATTACTTTTATTTCAGAAATGCACGTAGATTCTTTTATTTTGTTAGCTGCTCAAGTTAGCAGTACTAATATTAAAAAGTGTCCCTTCTTTGACAGGTTCCCAGCTGTATTGTGTGGCTATTTTATATTTTTGCAACACATTTTGGTCCATTTTTCATAAAATTTAGTTTTTTGGCAAATTAGTGGCAAATCATTAAAGACTGAAGTTAGAATATAATGACAGACATTTGAGTTTCAGATTTCATACCCTTCAGAAAATTCATACTAATGCAAGACTTACTATTCTATTATCTTTCCAAGTTTATAAGAGCAATATTTAAAAATTGTCCTTCTTTTTGGGCCTTTGTCCAAAATTGTCCTTATTTTTGGGCCTTTGTCCCACTTCTATGTATGGCTTTGTCCAGATTTCTTGCTCTGAGGTTGAGAGGTATGACAAATGTGTCAGGGCCTTCACAGTCAGCCAGAGACATTTCAAATTGTGACATACTTGTTGCACCTCATTTCCCCATGTAGTGACTCTGGATGTGTCCAAGCAAGGCAAGAAGCAGTTATGCTGTGTAAATGTGCAGAGCATCTCCCCATCCAAGGTAGACAAGTACTACAGTGGCTTTTCATCTGTCCTTGATTTTGCAGAATGGTCTGGTTTCTGGCATATTTTTGTCCTGTTGATTTATGGTTATTATTACTCAGAAAGTGCCTGTTGCTCTGTGTTTAAGTAGCAATGCTTTAATGACCATCAGGTAAGCTTGTCTGAGATTGTAAGATGCAAGTAAGGTTTAATAAGCATACTGTTAAAGAATTGCCAACATTGAAAGCCTTTCTGTTGTTGCCATACTTACATAACTAGATAATGTATAAGCCTTGGGTATTGAAATGCATATGACAGCATTTGTAATAAAGGACAGGATTACATTATTTTAAGAAGCTCATTACACTTGTTGGAGACTTACAGTCATCTCTGCAGGCTTTACCCATAAACTAAACAGAATGCCAATCTATCATGTGTGGTCCATAACCTGTACAGTAATCCTTTAAGCAGTGTATCTTTAGCTTGTTTTTTGTTTGCTTTTCATTTTTTACTTTGATCATGTTTTCCCCATGAAACAAGTAGGTAGTTGTCAGGCAGCAGGTCTTTTTTGGATAAGAAACATTTTTACAAGTGGAGGTATCACAGATAGTGCTACTTTCAGCATGTTACTTGGTACTTTAATAAAGCTGAATATAAATTATAATTAGAACTGCAGTGAAAGGAGAAGTGGTTTGAGTTGAGTGCTGCTTGTTTTTCTTATACATGATTTTGACTGGCATTCTAGTAATGTATTTAAAAAGTAATTTATTTTTTCATGCCTCACAACCTTTTTGTTTCCATCTTCATATTAAGTAAGTTGTCATGCAGCCAATGCACTGAAATATTTTTTTCTTCTACACTTCATTTTGTCTTGATTGGACTCTCATAATGATGGTTTGGCACCCAGGGCAGCATATTTAATTAAAGTTAGTTTTTGTGGTTTTGAGCATAGCTCCTCCCCTTTCTAGTTGGCCACACCCCTTCCCATTGACCCCCTCACCCATTCAGCTGTCTCCTGCAGCTCCCCTTTGATTTGAAGTCACCAGCCACCACCGATACTTGCAAAAATAAAATTTTGTAGTAGGAGCTTTTTAAAACCCACTCAGCTCAAAATCTTAAAAGGTAAGCTATTCCTTGCCCTCTCTGATAACTTCAGGAATAGCATATTGTCACTCTCCTTTTCACTGTAATGGCTGCATTTTTATAAGTGATTTCTACTTTATTTCTGAACTGCATAAATGTTACTAATGACTCCTGAATTAAGCCTTTGCTATGGTTACTCCTTATACAAAGTGGGTGTGCAGGTAGCTACCGAAAGCAGATGCAACATGAAAATGCAATTGTCTTTTATCATAATTAAATATTTTTTAGACAAAGTATTTTACTGAAAATGAAAAGCAGTAATTATTATGTACACCTTATGCCTTCTGCTAAACTTTTTTCAAAACAGAATCTGGATGAGCATTATAGCATTCACATCACTTCACTTTGGAGTTGATTTTAACTACAGGATATATTACAATTCATATTTTAGCAAAGCACACTTTTCCTCTACAGTTTACCTAGATCACTCAAAAATGTTCCAGCAACCAGTGCAGGTTAGTTTTTTTAAGCTGAAAATATGATTAAATATGCACTTATAATGTAAATTCAACAGTGAAATAGTAATGGGTCTCTCATATCTGCTTTAGACGTTCAAGTAGCAAAGAAATGGGAAAGCACTGTTCAGAAAACAGTGTGTTCCCTTATTTCATATTTGTTTTATTTTTAATATAACTATAGTACGTTTCTGATGCATTTCACCAATCCATCTTGTATGTAAACTTTACAGTGTCTTCAGTATGTATACGCTAAATGCATATTATGTCACAGCTATAGCTCTTGGACTCAATACAAAGACCATAAATAGAACAAGAAATAAGTATCCTGATGTAACGGATTATGATCAGGTCTCAGACCATAACTTGCTTATTACATGTTTGAGACATGGATGCAAGAAATTCACATAGACAGCAAAGCTTGAGGGGTGATGCTTGGTAAACATGTTTAGAACACGTAATAAAGAGCAACAATCAGGGACCTAATCATAATTCTTTGTAGTGCAGGGAACTTTATCTGCTCTATGTACTACCAAATTTGTTCCCCTTGCTTCATCTTATGGAACCCTATCCCAGTGTCCCATTTCCATCACTGGGGTCTACCAGAGTTCTTCACACCCCCAGACATTTTCCATAAGAGCTGGATCAATAGTAGAAGCTAAGGATGTACTGTGGGATCTGGCTGTCGTACTATCTGCTGTTTTTTTTGGTTGCTCTTTTTTTTTTTTTTTTTTAATTTTATTGTGTCCTACAACATTTCCCCTCCTCTGCAGTGTTTTGGTTTCATTGGAAGGGTGGACATGCAATGGGGATGTGCTGATGTATCAACCCACCTCCATGGCACCCTATCCTAATCCCTCTTTAGATTACATCCCCCTTTTCTTCACATCTCTTTGACCACCACCAGGGTTCATGTGGAAAATGTCATCAAGATAGCCACCCCCCCCCCCCAGAATGGTAATGCCCATCCATCCCCTGCTGCTCCATCAGCTGTCCAATCTACTAATCAAACCCGGTCAGCTGGACCATAGAAAAGGTTTTATCCTTCTATGCCACTAAAGAGTCTCATTGTGTACCACCAGTTAAAAAAATGACAGAAAATGTAGGAGCATAGTTGGTAAAACACTTACTGCTGTCAAATAGATGCCAGTCAGAAATGAAGGGCTTTAAAAGCTGTTATAAACAAAAAGTATGACAGTGACATTTCTAAGTATAGCAGAGGGAAGTATCAGATGTTACATCTTTTACTGCTGTTCTTTGCTAGTAAGTAATGTCTGCTTTTGTTCCCTAGCATGAGACCCAGTCTTAACATCAGTTGGGTATTGTTGTCAAGCTGTTATTAATTACCACAAGCTCTGCTAAGATTGGAACATAATTAACATGTTCATCTTTTCTCCAGTTTCTGAGCATAATCATGGTGTTCTGCGCACTATATGCATTTGTTAAGTAAAGTATGACTTATTCAATAGTAACCATTTGATATTCTGATACTTGTTAGTGGGTCCAAGAGCAGTGAGACTGAGCGAAAATTGCAAATATATATATTCTGTCCAAGATGGCCACTTCTTGGATTATTCCTTTTTCTCTGAGGTATGCCCATCTTGGAGTTTGTATACATAAATCTGACCCACACACACCCAGTGAAAACAGCTTGAAAGAACAGTGATATTCAATAGTCACTGTTCTCCTATATTCTCATACTTATTTTTTTCATAATTTCAAGGCTTGCACTTACAAGTCTTGAAATTACAATAGGGAGTTTTGTCAATGTGTGTTAGATTTACTTAATCATTAAAATATAAAATAGAGAAATGTAGGATTAATGCCTGCCTTTATCACGCAGTGGGATGCTGAGGAAATAGGGGCAGTACTGGATACAATAGTCAAGGGAACGAGTAACAAGAGTGGATCTGTAATCATACAGTTACTCAAAAAAAACAAAGAGAAATCAATACAAATCAAAACTAGATCTTATCATCAGATTCCAATTTTTTACTATATTTGATATTTTTGTAAAGCTGTATCCTGAATTCATATTTATTTTATTGCTTCAGATCTATTCCATTAAGGAAGTTAAACACTGGTCACTGAAGTTAAAAAGAATAATTTTATATAAGTAATGTATGTATGTCTGCATTTACTGCTTCTGTCATTTATGATTCATGGTACTCTCATTGTAAAATTGCTGAAAAAGATAGATTCACAAAGACTAAGAAGCATCTAACCAACACTGGGATGGCCAGAAAAATCAAACCAGTTTTACTCAGTTTTAAAATGGAAAGCTTTGAATCCTGCACTCATAAGTTGAAACCCCTTTTCCCAACCCAAATAAAGTTAACATCATTGAGAGCGGTGCATAATGTAGTAAATAAAATCCTTGACAATGCACTACCAAGAAAACAAATGTTAGTTTGTGTTTCTGTCAGTGCTTACTTACATTTATGTAATATAATTTAGGTATGTGTGTTTGATTTTTATATATCATTGTCTGGTATGCAACAAACAACTTTTATTTGAATTCCTATATTAGGTAACACATATCTGCATTTGAGAACAATTTCCTTTACGTCAGCTTACTGGGCTATATTTAGACTTCCTAGTCTCTGCTTTGATAAGCAAGCATTGTTAAATGTCATAATTCAGTAAAACATATGTTGCATCTGTCCATCATCAAAAATATTTTAAATATATTATTATAAAAATAAAGATAAGGCAATCAGATAACAGTATCATTTTCTTATAAAATAGTTCCTATATTGCTGCTTAATTATGTGAATATGTTAATATTACAAAAGAAAGAAAGAAATATATCATGACATGTCTCAGCCAGCAAAAAAGTCTTTCAATATCATGTTAGCAATAAAACAGATTTCAAATAAAAGTTTATGTCTGTAGATTTTTGAATGGCAACTGACGTCTCACACCACTATTAATCTGAAAACTGCAACCATCACCTGTCTAACATTTAGTGACAGTATTCCCCCAAATAAGTGTGTTAAGAATTTTTGATAAGTCACATAAATACAATAGGGCTGACAGGTTCAGAGGGAGGTAAACAAGGAGTTGTCATTTTTTGAAAGAGTTGCAGTTTCTCTTGTCATCTGAAAGTTGACTTAGACTAGCCCTTCTTTATCCATTCTTTAACATATCATGGACAAATAACATTTGTACGTTGACTGCAATCTGGTGTTTAAGGAAGCCAAATGGAGACTTCCGTTAAAAAAAGGGTTTAATTCCTGTCCCAAAAAATTAAATTTTCCGCCTTTTAAAAGTTTTGTACTCAAAGTTAAATTTTTAGATTAGAGGTTTAGGATTAAAATTTTGGGAAATTAGTCTTCTCACCCAAAAAAGAAAAACAAATTTTATATGCTGTTCAGTGCATTTGAAAAAAATTTTTTTTGTTGATTGTCAGTTAAAAAGTCTTGTTATTTTAATAACTCTTTAACCAAAACCTTATAGATTAAAATTTTAAAATATACAAAAACCCAAAGAAAATTTGTTAAAATAAAAAAAAAAGAATAGAGGGGAAGCAAGAAACATTTTAAATGATTACAGGCTAAATTAATTAATAGCTATACATTTTAAATTAAAAAAATTTATTAAAATGAATGCCGGAAACCAATTTAAAAACCCAAAAACACCGTAAAAAGGATTAAAGGAATTCATGATAAAAGACCGTCTTTAACCAAAAAGTAAATTCCGGCAAGGTTAGAAAGAATTTTTAATTTGGGGGAGTCTCAGTTACTGGACTTAAATCAAAATAAATTTTTAAAAAGGAAAGAAAATCATTTTCTTAAGGTTTTTTTAAAAAAATATTATAAAAGTAAAAAAATTACAAAACATATTATCCATCAAAATTTAAGAACCTAAAAATGAAATTTTTTTTAAAAACAAAAATAAAAAATTATAAATAAAATTAAAAAGAAAAAATTAAAGTAGATTTCTTTATTACAATATCCATAAATTAAAAACTCCTATTCATAGTTATAAAATTTAATATTTTAACCAACCGGATTTTAAAAGAAAAAAATAAGAGCCTTTAAAAGTCAGCCCAAATGAAAAGGGGGTTTTTGCTTGTTAAAATTTTTTATTGATCTTTTTCCTTATGGCTGTTAATTTCTCCTCCAATTTTAAATGTTTAAACCCTTGTTTGGTATCCAAAAATTATTTGAAAAAGTGAAGAATGGGCCCCAAATTAAATCTTTAAACATAATTAAACAAAAATAAAAGAACTAAAATTAAAATCTAACTTACATTAGTACCATAAATAGAAGGAAATTTTCCTTGGGTAACAACAAATTTTAAATTTCTTCAATTGGTCTCACCTAAGCCTTGATGTGTAGTTTTAATAATTGAAAAAATCCTTTGTCAATTGATGAAATACTATTTCTTATGACTATTCCTTCTGGGGCATGGAAAACCTTTTATTAAAATTTTTATTTTTTTATTTGTCTGTATAACCATTCCTTTGTGATGTCAATTGGTTCCGTTTTCCAAAACTTTACCATTAAAGATTGTCAATAAACGACACAATTTCCCTTTAATGTTTTGTAACACCTGATCATGGTTATGTAGAAACTGATAACTGGTTTTTCCACCAATTTAAAACATTAAAACTAAAATTATGAAAAAGGGAAAATCTTAATTTTCCAAAAATTTTTAATTAACAGGGGCCATTACAAAAGATCATCAAAAGCCCGTGTTACAAATTCCTTATAACATTTTAAATTTAAAACCATTTAAAAAGGGAGGTTTCCCCAAAACCTGTCCCTCTTTTTTTTAATATAATTTAAAAATTTTGCAAATTTCAAAAAGGAAGGTAAAATCAAAAAAGGTGGATCCCCAAAAGGGCTATCATCCCTTTTGGGTATTTTTTAAAATGACGTCAATTATTAAAACCTAAATGTTAAAAAATCAACTGTTTATCCTCCAACTTATAAATACTGGGAATGTTTCAACCCTTGACAAGGTTTTTTCCACATTAAAGGGGAAAAGTAGAGATTTTAACTTAGGAGCCCTAAAGGTTAGGGGGTTTAAATTTAAAAGAGTTTCAACCTTTTAAATAGAGGGTGGAAAAAATTGGGGTTATTAATTTTAGGGTGACTTGCAAGAAATGGGAAGCACTGTTCAGAAAACGATGTGTTCCCTTATTTCATATTGTTTTTATTTTAATATAACTATAGTACGTTTCTGATGCATTTCACCAATCCATCTTGTATGTAAACTTTACAGTGTCTTCAGTATGTATCGCTAAATGCATATTATGTCACAGCTATAGCTCTTGGACTCCAATACAAAGACCATAAATAGAACAAAATAAGTATCCTGATGTAGCGGATTATGATCAGGTCTCAGACCATAACTTGCTTATTACATGTTTGAGACATGGATGCAAGAAATTCACATAGACAGCAAAGCTTGAGGTGATGGCAGTAGAGAGCATGTTTTAGAACCACGTAAATAAAGAGCAGCAATCAGGGACAATCATAATTCTTTGTAGTGCAGGGAACTTTATCTGCTCTATGTACTACAAATTTGTTCCCCTTGGCTTCATCTTATGGAACCCTATCCCAGTGTCATTTCCATCACTGGGGTCTGCAAGTTCTTCACACCCCAGACATTTTCCATAAGAGCTGGATCAATAGTAGAAGCTAAGGGATGTACTGTGGGATCTGGCTGTCGTACTATCTGCTGTTTTTTTTTGGTTGCTCTTTTTTTTTTTTTTTTTTTTTTTTTAATTTTATTGTGTCCTACAACATTTCCCCTCCTCTGCAGTGTTTTGGTTTTTCATTGGAAGGGTGGACATACAGTAGGGGATGTGCTGGTATATCAACCCACCTCCAGCGGCACCCTATCCTAATCCCTCTTTAGATTACATCCCCTTTTCTTCACATCTCTTTGACCACCACTACCAGGGTTCATGTGGAAAATATCGTAGATAGCCCCCAGAATGGTAATGCCCATCCATCCTGCTGCTCCATCAGCTGTCAATCTACTATCAAACCCAGGTCCAGCTGGACCATGAGAAAAGGTTTATCCTTCTATGCCACTAAAGAGTCTCATTATGTACCACCAGTTAAAAAATGACAGAAAATGTAGGAGCATAGTTGGTAAAAGCACTTACTGCTGTCAAATAGATGCCAGTCAGAGAAATGAAGGGAGCTTTAAAGCTGTTATAAACAAAAAGTATGACAGTGACATTTCTAGAGAGTATATGAGAGGAAGTATCAGATGTTACATCTTTTACTGCTGTTCTTTGCTAGTAAGTAATGTCTGCTTTTGTTTCTAGCATGAGACCCAGTCTTAACATCAGTTGGGTATTGTTGTCAAGCTGTTATTAATTACCACAAGCTCTGCTAAGATTGGAACATAATTAACATGTTCATCTTTTCTCCAGTTTCTGAGCATAATCATGGTGTTCTGCGCACTATATGCATTTGTTAAGTAAAGTATGACTTATTCAATAGTAACCATTTGATATTCTGATACTTGTTAGTGGGTCCAAGAGCAGTGAGACTGAGCGAAAATTGCAAATATATATATTCTGTCCAAGATGGCCACTTCTTGGATTATTCCTTTTTCTCTGAGGTATGCCCATCTTGGAGTTTGTATACATAAATCTGACCTAATAATAATCACACCCAGTGAAACAGCTTGAAGAACAGTGATATTCAATAGTCACTGTTCTCCTATATTCTCATACTTATTTTTCATAATTTCCAAGGCTTGCACTTACAAGTCTTGAAATTACAATAGAGTTTTGTCAATGTGTGTTAGATTTACTTAATCATTTAAAATATAAAATAGAGAAATGTAGGATTAATGCCTGCCTTTATCATGCAGTGGGATGCTGAGGAAATAGGGGCAGTACTGGATACAATAGTCAAGGGAGCGAGTAACAAGAGTGGATCGGTAATCATACAGTTACTCAAAAAAACAAAGAGAAATCAATACAAATCAAAACTAGATCTTATCATCAGATTCCAATTTTTTACTGTGTTTGATAGTTTTGTAAAGCTGTATCCTGAATTCATATTTATTTTATTGCTTCAGATCTATTCCATTAAGGAAGTTAAACACTGGTCACTGAAGTTAAAAAGAATAATTTTATATAAGTAATGTATGTATGTCTGCATTTACTGCTTCTGTCATTTATGATTCATGGAACTCTCATTGTAAAATTGCTGAAAAAGATAGATTCACAAAGACTAAGAAGCATCTAACCAACACTGGGATGGCCAGAAAAATCAAACCAGTTTTACTCAGTTTTAAAATGGAAAGCTTTGAATCCTGCACTCATAAGTTGAAACCGCTTTTCCCAACCCAAATAAAGTTAACATCATTGAGATGATTGCATAATGTAGTAAATAAAATCCTTGACAATGCACTACCAAGAAAAACAAATGTTAGTTTGTGTTTCTGTCAGTGCTTACTTACATTTATGTAATATAATTTAGGTATGTGTGTTTGATTTTATATATCATTGTCTGGTATGCAACAAACAACTTTTATTTGAATTCCTATATTAGGTAACACATATCTGCATTTGAGAACAATTTCCTTTACGTCAGCTTACTGGGCTATATTTAGACTTCCTAGTCTCTGCTTTGATAAGCAAGCATTGTTAAATGTCATAATTCAGTAAAACATATGTTGCATCTGTCCATCATCAAAATATTTTAAATATATTATTATAAAAATAAAGATAAGGCAATCAGATAACAGTATCATTTTCTTATAAAATAGTTCCTATATTGCTGCTTAATTATGTGAATATGTTAATATTACAAAAGAAAGAAAGAAATATATCATGACATGTCTCAGCCAGCAAAAAAGTCTTTCAATATCATGTTAGCAATAAAACAGATTTCAAATAAAAGTTTATGTCTGTAGATTTTTGAATGGCAACTGACGTCTCACACCACTATTAATCTGAAAACTGCAACCATCACCTGTCTAACATTTAGTGACAGTATTCCCCCAAATAAGTGTGTTAAGAATTTTTGATAAGTCACATAAATACAATAGGGCTGACAGGTTCAGAGGGAGGTAAACAAGGAGTTGTCATTTTTTGAAAGAGTTGCAGTTTCTCTTGTCATCTGAAAGTTGACTTAGACTAGCCCTTCTTTATCCATTCTTTAACATATCATGGACAAATAACATTTGTACGTTGACTGCAATCTGGTGTTTAAGGAAGCCAAATGGAGACTTCCGTTAAATAACAAGCTATCTGACAACTGTACCTGTGCCAACAATTCTATGTTTTCCCAGCTCCTTTATCAACTGATCGATAGTAGGGCTGTTACGTGCATAGAGCTCATAACGATTGATACCAATGTGGAATTTCAGCCAGTTAGGATATGTGTCCTCAGGATTAGTACCTGTGGGCACAATGTACTGTAGTCGTTCATCACTCACCCTGTAAAAAAGAAAAACAAGTTCATTTTCATGATGCTAGCTATCAGTGCACTTTGTAATTATAACAGATATTTTATTTAGTGCTGAGTCTGTCAGTGTGCAGAAAAGTGTACTAAATCTGTATATTAATTAAAACATCTGTATCTTTTCAAAAACCAACTACCTATATCAGACATATGAGTTACACTGCCGTATATATCACTATAACACAAAAAACAATAAGACCAGTATAAAAATAAAAGTTAAAAGAGTTAAAATGGATCACCAGAATGAGGGCAGAGGCCTTAATGACAAAATATGCATTAAACCTGTATTACAGGCTAGGGAGTTAATTAGATAGTCATATACTATATTTTATATCATGTTTTATATTTTTTTAGATTTACATATACATATATTTTGTGTATAAGCAAATGTGTTCAGACATGTGTCTGTATAGTATTTGTGTGTGTGTGTGTGTGTGTGTGTGTGTGTGTGTGTGTGTGTGTGTATGTATATATATATATATATATATATATATATATATATATATATATATATATATATATATATATATATCTATATATATATATATATATATATATATATATATATATATATGTGTGTGTGTGTGTGATGCTGCGGTAGCGTTGTCGCCTCATAGTAAGACATTGTCCTGTTCGATTCTCAGCTAGAGCGTCTTCTGTGTGGAGACATACGTGAATGGGCATACCTTCGTTGAAGGTTGTGCGTCAGGGCCGGCAACTCGGCACGTAAAAATCTACTACCAATCATTAGCGGACTGGAGTTCCACTGTGGCGACCCCTAACCGGGAAAAGCCGAAAGACACAACAACATATATATATATATATATATATATATATATATATATATATATATATAGTATTCTTAAGAGTTTTGCATAGATAATGAGATGAAAAATGTTATTGGTCAGTACAGTAGGGATTTTAAATGTGATGCTTTATGTTACGTTGAATTGTCTGATGAACTGGCATGGTTTGCTGCGAAAGCGCTCACTATTAAACTTGTTTATGTTATTTTTTGCCATGGTTTGGTCCTTCACTTATTTTCATTGTTTTATATATATATATATATATATATATATATATATATATATATATATATATGTATCACTATGTTTAGTAACTTGTATGAGTAGGTTTGCAATGTTATGGCCAAGAGTTGTACTTTATTAACCTTGCCATTATAATCCAGAGCCGTCTCCTAAAAATATTTTACTTAATGTGTGAATTTCTTGGAAAAACAATATAATCAGATATTGTTTCAGAAATCCTTTTATTCTTAAAACTGAGCTTCAGATTTGGATATGGATCTGCAAATGCTTATATGCCTTCTATTTTTTATTAGACGCATGCCAAATGTAAACTAATTGAAGAAACAACATGCTGTTTTCATTACACTATGTACTACATTTTGTATGTATATGTGTTTGTTAAAAAAAATCTACTGCCAATCATTAGCGGACCGGAGTTCCACTGTGGCGACCCCTAACCAGGAAAAAGCCGAAAGGCAAACAACAACAACATGTGGTATATTTGTACTTATGAGTGTAGTAACACAACATGTCAGTTCTTGCCCCATAATTTCTCAAAATGGTCTCTAATATGAAGTGATATAAAAACAACTGTGAGACGTTTGCTCCAGAAATTATTAATAAGTAGTTGTTCTACTAAAATGATAGATAAAAAGAGGGCTACAACCCTGCATGAAAAGAGAGCTAGAACCCTGCAGTTAGAGGAGCTGGCCTTTCAATGCAGGGAGAGTTTGTGCCTGGAACAGTGCCTTTCAGGAGTGTACAGAAGAAAAGGAAAACATTCCAGAAAAATCTTGGAAAAGGAAACCACATTCCAGAATAACCTGAAGAAGCTTTTTAAAGGAAAACACACTCCAGAATGATCTGAAGCTGGCTGGATACCTTCCAGTAAAAATCCAGAAAGAAGAAAGCTGTATGAGTTTATAATGAATAATCACCTATTAGTTTGATTGTAACACAAACTAACGAAAAAACTCACCAGCGATTATCATTAATCTCCAATAAAATAATCAGAAAAAAATAATGGTAAATGTGAACCATGGGTTACAATTGCAATTACAAAAAGTAAAACCAAAAAAAAAAAAAAAAAAAAACAGCCAGAGCCCACCCACACGTCATGACATAGGGACTCTGCACCCACACCTCTGGAAATAAAACAGGCTTCTCCAGTCTAATAGCCTGCAGCAGTGACAGAAAACAACACTATTTCACCATGCAATAAAATGTGTGCAGCAATAACTCAGATAGCACTCATAAATATACATATCTATCTCTATATGGGAGTGCTACAAAATCCTGAAACCAAAATTTTGAAAGTTCCAAATACTGAAAACTCAAAATACTGAATCTCATAATACTAAAAACACACAGGATACCAACACTTAATATATTCCAGCACAAGTACATACAGAAACAAATAAAAGACAAACCATATTACTCTTCTCCAAGTATATCAACTCTGAGATTGCACTTAGTGTAGTGAAGTTTGATCTCAGAGTTGATATATTTAAGTAGCAGGTGCGCAGCCCCCACATGGGGGGGTGCAGGGGGGGCTTGCCCCCTGCTTATAGTTGAAGGGTAATATGTTTCTGTATGTATTGTGCTGGAATATAGTGTTGGTATCCTGTGTGTTTTCAGTATTATGAGATTCAGTATTTTGAACTTTCAAGATTTTGGTCTCAGGATTTCAGTTTCAGGATTTTGGGCTTTCAGGATTTTGTAGAGCTCCTCGCTCTCTCTCTCTCTCCCTCTCTCTCTCACTCTCTCTCTCTCTCTCTCTCTCTCTCTCTCTCTCTCTCTCTCTCTCTCTCTCTCTCTCTCTCTCTCCCCCTCTCTCTCTCTCTCTCTCTCTCTCTCTCTCTCTCTCTCTCTCTCTCTCTCTCTCTCTCTCTCTCTCTCTCTCTCTCTCTCTCTCTCTCTCTCTCTCTCTCTCCCTCTCTCTCTCTCTCTCTCTCTCTCTCTCTCTCTCTCTCTCTCTCTCTCCTCTCTCTCCCTCTCTCTCTCTCCCTCTCTCTCTCTGTCTCTTCTCTCTCTCTCCTCTCTCTCTCTCTCTCTCTCTCTCTCTCTCTCCTCTCTCTCTCTCTCTCTCTCTCTCTCTCTCTCTCTCTCTCTCTCTCTCTCTCTCCCTCTCTCTCTCTCTCTCTCTCTCTCTCTCTCTCTCTCTCCCTCTCTCTCTCTCTCTCTCTCTCTCTCTCTCTCTCTCTCTCTCTCTCTCTCTCTCTCCTCTCTCTCTCTCTCTCTCTCTCTCTCTCTCTCTCTCTCTCTCCTCTCTCTCTCTCTCTCTCCTCTCTCTCTCTCTCTCTCTCTCTCTCTCTCTCTCCTCTCTCTCTCTCTCTCTCTCTCCTCTCTCTCTCTCTCTCTCTCTCCTCTCTCTCTCTCTCTCTCTCTCTCTCTCTCTCTCTCACTCTCTCGCTCTCTCTGTCTCGCTCTCTCTCTCTCTCTCTCTCTCTCTCTCTCACTCTCTCTCTCTCTCTCTCTCTCTCTCTCTCTCTCACTCTCTCTCTCTCTCTCTCTCTCTCTCTCTCTCTCTCTCTCTCTCTCTCTCTCTCACTCTCACACTCTCTCTCTCTCTCTCTCTCTCTCTCTCTCTCTCTCTCTCTCTCTCTCTCACTCTCTCTCTCTCTCTCTCTCTATATATATATATATATATTTACAGATACAGAGTTTTTCAAGTACGAGATAAAAATAGATATACAGCTTTAGTGAGTTATGAAAGAGAGCACAGAGGGTTGTAGACAAGGAAGAACAAGAACAGAATGATGGAAACTCTGTTGGGGAAGAGTAAGGAGATGAAAAATAAAAACTGGAAGTAAGGACACAAAAGGGGAATAGATGATATAGAAATATTAGCATTAAATGCAAATAGTGTTGAAAATTATACCAATGGTTTGGTTGTGATTAAATGATATAAGATATTAAGTCTGGAAGTGATACATTTGTTTGATACAAGGTATATGAAGACAAAAAAAAGAGAAACAACAGGCAATATAGGAAAGGACGAGTATTTGGTCTTTTGAGAGGTATTTAGGGATGGGGATTTGGATAAGAAGAAATTAAAAAAAGATATTAGATGTGACAATTGTAATATAAGGGTGGGTGGTAATTTATGATATTAGTAGAAGGGTAATATGTGGAAGGATATTGATTTATGCATATGCTAATATAACAGAAAGAGCAATTACATTTGAAGGAATAACAAGCGTTTGCACTGGTGGACATCAATTATTTTGGGAGATTTTAACTGTACTTAAGGAAAGTAGAAACATAACACAAGATATTATGGTAATGAAACAGGTAATACAATGTGAATGATCTAGCTGAATTTTTGTATCACAGAACAGTATGAGATAGAGCAGGGGATGAGATAATAAAGAAGAAAATGGAATACACAGTAACTAGTGAGGTTGGCAAAAAGATAAAATGAAGGAAGAATGAAATAAGTATGAAGAACATATGACACTGACAATGCACATTATGAAAACTGAAAATATTGGTGGATGGGGTATAAGCAAGACTAAAAAAAGTTTCTATTACAAGTGAAATAAAAAAAAATTAAAGTAATATGAAATACGGATGGGTTATGAAAAGATATGAGAAAAAGATATAACAATGTAGTGACAGAATAAAGGGAAATAGAAAGAGAAGTGTATGAAGAAGAAAATGAAATGTAAATACAATGATATATACACATTTTATTTTAAAAGGGAAAATAGGTTTCTTAATTTTAGACAAAGCATTAAAAAGAAGTAAACAGAAATGGAAGCAATGTTAGATGAAAATGGTTAATATGAAATATAAACAAGAAAGTATAGAGGTGGTGGACATGTCTGTAAGCACAATGTATGAGAAAGCAAAAGTAGAAGAAGAAAAAAATGGAGAGCAAAAAGTATATCAGAAAATGGTGAGTAATATCTAGAATGTGTACTTAGAATGGATGAATTAATAGAAACAATAAGAGATGGAAGGTAGGAATCATCATCAGGACTGAATTGATTTATTTATGGATGCCATAAAGAGATGAATGAAAATGAAAAAGTAGTGTTTCTTAAGATATTAAATTAGTGGCTATGGAAAAGAATAAAAAAGAAGAGATATGTTGTTGGATTATTGAATTTACCTAAAAAGATGAAATAAAAGTTATAAAATTGTGGCTGATAACAATAGAAATTACTGGTTGTATTTTTATAAAAAGAATGCAAAAAAGGATGCTGAAAATATTGGATGAGGTTATAGGCGATGGAGTTTTTGATGAAAAGCAAGAAAGGTGAAAGAAATGGTTATAATTATAAAATAAATATAAGATATAGTTTTGAAAGATAATAAGGAAGTGTGATTAGTAACTTGTGATGTAACAAAGCATTTGACAATGTGAGTCCTGAGACAGTGCAAACTATTTTTAGAGGCATATAGGATTAGAACATTGTGATGTAATAAGAACATGTTATAAAATGTTCAGAGTTAAGGTTATGGTAAATGGAGAGATGGGATGAAAGATAATAATCAGGGGAGAAGCTACACAGGGATGTGCATCGAGCATGCATCTATTTGTACTAGCAATGAATGCAATGATGCAAACATGTATGTGTGGAATAAGAGAGGCAAGATGGGCCATGAAGAAAGGAATTGCAATACCTGCTTTCTTGTCATATGCAGATGCTTTGGTTATTGTGGCTAAAAACAAGGGGTAGATAACGGACATTCTGTGAAGGGTTAAAACACTCTTAAAACTGGATTGCAGTTGAACAGACTGAAAATTAAGAAAAGCAATGAAATACATTACACTAGAAAATAACTCAGTGTATTGCAAGTAGTTTGGTGAGTTATGAGAGTTTAATAGGATAATGGAAAGAAATAATGGAAGGAATTAAAAAGTCTTGGTAGAAACTTTTACTTATTATTAAAATGGTGTTTAGTTAAATACATATAGATTAGGAAAATTGTGGTGTGCACATATTTCACGTAGAATGGAAAAATAGTTGTTAGAGATTTTTTTCAATTTTATTTCAGAGTCAAGAATGAACCCAGTTAGAAGAGGGGTAATATATAATAAAATAGAAGAAAACCTGAATAAAAAAATAATTCTGTAGCGTACTTACTATATATGTATTGTATGGGAGGGTAATAAGAAATATTAAAAAGGAAAACAAGAATAAGTGGGGATGTGTTATCTGTGACATAAAAATTATAGAAACATGAAAGGGAAAAGAGTGGTAAACAGGAAAATATAGAAGAAAAGTAATATGAAAATAAGATTAAATTATAGAGGTAAACATTAAGGAAGATAATGGAAACAGAGAAAATGGTATAATTTAATTTTGGGAAAATATTACTTAGTGTGTCTATGTAAAGAATTAAAAGAAGAGGTAAAATGCAGTAGAAAATGGAAAAAAGATTTGAGATGTTTTATGATTTCTTGTGGAAAATTTTCCTGGATACATTATTCATAAATGGTAGTATGCAATATAAAATAATGGATGCAAGAAAGTGTAATGAATGTAATGAGGTGGAAACAGCAAAACATTACTTTTTAAATGTAAAAAGAATGCAAAGCTCTGGAGAAGGTTTAAAAATGAATATAAATGGCAAGGATTCAGACCCATAAGTATGGATATCATATTGTATGCAAATATGAAAAAGCAAGGGATGTGAAATTGAAAACAGGACAACCTATTATTTATAGCAATATGGATACTGTGGAAATGAAAATGTGATGGTTTATTGTATCAACAAGGATAGAGAAGATGAAGATGTTTTAGCCAAAATAAAAACTGTTATGGAAAACGGGGGATAGAGAGAAGAAAAAAGAAAAGATTATGAAAATATTGTGATTGCAATGATACTGTTGGGCTGAAATATGAACAGTGTAAATGCTAGCGAAACTGAAGCAGAAAGTTTACATTTTGTGAATATAGCATTATAAATAATATAAATAATATAAAAATGTGTAGGCATAAATATGTGCATATACAGAGAAAGCAACCCCTTTTCTTTTTTGCTAAATGCCATAGATCTTTTACATCTACCTGAGCTACTGCCAATTCAGGCATTTGGGACTTTAATTAAGCATCTCATCTGAAAGACAGTACACTCTATAGTGTGGCATTCTGCCTTATACTGTGCTGCAGTGTTGGATATTGTAAATTATACCATGATCCCCCCAAAACGTGCACGCTGATTGGCCAGCGTGCCCGTTGTAAATCGAGTTATACTAATGGAAAAAGGTCCGGTCACCCGGACTTTTTTCCATTAGTATAACTCGTTTTTTAAAAACACTGTCTCGCTATGTTAAATGGGTTTAACATAGCGAGACAGCTTTAAAATAAGCAACGGACATCTCCGTTGCTTATTTTAAAGCTGTCTCGCCATGTTAAACCCATTTAACATAGCGAGACAGTGTTAAAAGCGGAGAAAGCAAGATCTCCGTTGCTTTTTTGTGTCTCGCTATGTTAAATGAGTTTAACATGGCGAGACAGTTAAAATAAGCAACGGAGATGTCCGTTGCTTATTTTAAACTGTCTCGCTATGTTAAACTCATTTAACATAGCGAGACACTACAAAAAGCAACGGAGATCTTGCTTTCTCCGCTGCTTTTGCTCACAACTCTGATGTACTGCGCGGCGCCAGAGTACATCAGAACTGCCACGGATGCCAGACATCTGCAGAAGGGCAGTCAACAGGCATTATACTATGCCATTATTTAAGAAAAGTAACAGTTTCTTTTCTTAAATAATGTCATGGTATAATAGCAATAACCCACTTCTGGGTGTGGGTAATGCTAAATTTACCCACGGTTGGCTTTGTTTGGTCCCTCGGGCTTCCCCCCCGGGGCCAAACCACGCCAACCGTGGGTAAATTTAGCATTACCCACACCCAGGCGTGGGTTATTGCTATAATAAGCAATGTGCATGCTAGGGGAATGGAACCCACAACCTTCTGATATTGTGCCACCAGAGCAAATGTGTGACATGTTAAACCACTGACACAGAGTATTAGAGTCTTACAAAGATGTATCCACAAATTTAGAAATGGGTAATATACAGCTTACTAACAGCATTCTGAGCAGACATATTTGAATCATTAGAAATAGCAATTCCACTTTGTTGTCTTAAAACTGTGTTATTTATTACATTGTAGTCTCCACTATTAATATTGAGGAAGGATAGCTTATTTATGACTTTTGTTTTAGGTTAAACGTAAAGGCAACTTTCTTAATTACTCAGGGTAAAACTATTGGTGGGAAGAGAAAGGATCACAGGTTAGTCAGTCTGATAGCTAAGATATTGCCATCCTTTGAAGGATTTTATATTTCTTGAGCCAAACTGCTTTGATTATCACAGTCAGTTGATTTACTTATAATTTAATGTGTGAATAATTAAATTCTACTATAGAGGTTTAGTATTTTCACTGACTTGTATTTCCTGGAGTTTATTCAGGCAATCCATATGCTCTCTATGAAACATTGTTGGTGTATGGTAGATTTATATTATATTATATTATATTATATTATATTATATTATATTATATTATATTATATTATATTATATTATATTATATTATGTTATATATATTATATTATATTATATTATGTTATATGTATTTAATGTTATTGTATCTAGTCTTGATTTATTTTCTTAATTTCTGGCTTTTAAGTACTCTTTATAAATATTGAAACATCACCATCTATTCCATCAGATATCCGACAAAGCAAGGACACATATCCAGGAATTTGTGATATGTATTTTGGATCTTTAAACTATGTTCAGTAATGGTATAGATACCAAGTATTTCTAATTATGAAAACTTGTACATCAATCATTTTGATACTGACACTTCTGATAAAGTTACTTTCACTTTTATCCTACAGAAACAAATTCCTATCATCCAAGACCTCCACAAAACCCATTATCACCAAGTAACTATATCCTCTCATTTAGAATAGAATATACTTTACAAGTTTGGCCTTTACAATTACTCTCAGTAAAAGATTTGGGTGCTAAAGTTAAAACATAAGCAGTTAACAATGAAACAAATTAATCCACAGTTGTTCTTTGATTATCAGACTTTCCTTACACAAATAAATATATTACTAAACAAAGCTAGTGTTTCTTTTAACAATAGAAAAGCACCCTGCAACTGTACCTTCTAATTCAGGCAGAACTGTGTTGTTCCCCCAGTACTTACTTACTGCACTTTCTGGCTGTGGCAGTTACTCTTAATGCAGTTTGTTTGCAAAATATGGGAAGGCCCAACATTCTAAATTAGGATGCACCAGGGCTGTATGTGTGTTAGCAGTTTGTGCTTCTGTGTGAGGAAAGATGTGGGGAAAATATAAATAAAGGAGACCGTCCTGTTTATTTACTGTCCACCAATATGTCTCTGCTCAAATGAAAAAGGCAACACGAGAAGCTTTATATTTCAAACTTGTTCACAAGCATGTTTAAAACAGACTAGTGGAATGTTGATGGTTTGTAAAAAACTTTCCACCATTTTCTCCATATTGACTCGATAACAGGAATACTTCCCTGTTCACATATAAATGTGAGCACCAACAAATTATTGATAGTATACCACCTTTAAATAAATAGTTGTGTGTGTCAGTGTGTGTATATATGTGTGTATATATACATATGTGTGTGTGTGTGTGTGTGTGTGTGTGTGTGTGTGTGTGTGTGTGTGTGTGTGTGTGTGTGAGAGAGAGAGAGAGAGAGAGAGAGAGAGAGAGAGAGAGACAAAGAGAGATAGGGGGTCTATGAGAGCTCCAAAGAAAGTTATTGTATAGACTTGAGAACCACCACAGGAATGTAAAGTCAGTCCACGTATGACAGACACAACCACTGTAGATGCAGAAAGTTTATTCAACAATAAAAATCCACAGATTAAGCGCTTTCTTCCCTTAACTTGAAAGCTATCTGATGTACAGGTTAAACAAATGTATTGCTTAGTAACTGCTTTAGACTCCCTCTAATAGTAACATGTAGTTAGGTCAGGTCATACAAAAATAAATTTAAAATGTAGTAATAAAAAGTGTTTCTTATTGCTGAATTTAGGCTTGCAGAACACTGGTAAAGATGCATTAAGGTGTAAAGGAATAATGGGATGGTAGTGGTATGAGTAAGGGATGGCTTACATAATAGATCTGAAATCATAGAAAAATTAACTGAAATCATCCTTGTGACTGTGTTTAGTTATTACATCTCTGCATTGCATATCAGGGAATAATGTTCATCAAATAATCAAGACTGTAATGCTGTATGTTATGACCTTTTGAATTTTTGTAATAAGAATGTTTCATTGTTAAAATATAAACTGCAATGCAAGTTCCCACATCCCCATGCAAAAGGTACATAAAATGATATATGTACACAAGTAAAAATAAAGTGAAAGAGTCCATTGCTTACATTTGGCTACTACATCTCACTACCAATTATCACAGAGTGTAATTTTTCAAAGAATAAAAAGCATGATGTGATATGTTGCTTCCTCATGATTATTTTTATAATTGTATTTGTGTTGTAAACTAATTCAGTTTAGAGAAGTTAGAATTGACTGGATACCGATGCTGTACTTCATATCCTAGAAGAAAAAGTGCAGTTAGCTAGCAAAGAGCATAGGATGGTCATGGTACTACAACAACCCTTTGCAAAATCTACACTAATCATATAAAATAAAACAAAATAGGCCTCTTGCCCATATTTCTTATATCTAGCTAAGACTCCTCGCTGTTACTAACAGGCTCTTGTGACTGCAAAATTATCAGGAGTATAATGCTATACTTTGTCATGATAATCTTTTTCACAATTCCATTAGTGAAATAGAATTAATAATGCACACAGATTCTAAGGTGAGCCACAGCAGTGTTGCATCTTCATCACAATTGTGCAAGAAGTGATGTCTGTATTATGTAAAATAAAAGGATCTGTCCCTCTTCTCTATATTTGGTTATTACAACTTAACATCTGTGATCATGTGCTTATTAAAAAGTCAACACAATGCTGCATATTGCTATCCCATGATCATCTTTTTCACAACAGATCTTAATAACATAATTTGAACAAACTTCAGATGCTAACGTCATGCACAAAGCTAAAATAAGAGGAAGATGACGTGATTCATAATCTGCTTTACAAATGAGTATATAGTTACTTTACTTTCTTTTGTAGATTTTATTTAATTTGCACCCCTTTCCTGGGTAATTATCATATTCTCTATTTTATATTGCTTGATCACACAAACTAATGCACAGACATGCTGTAGGTGGATTGGACACTCTAAATTGGCCCTAGGTGTGAGTGTGTGTGTGTGTGTGTGTGTGTGTGTGTGTGTGTGTGTGTGTGTGTGTGTGTGTGTGTGTGTGTGTGTGTGTGTGTGTGTGTGTGCGTGTGTGTGTGTGTGTGTGTGTGTGTGTGTGTGTGTGTGTGTGTGTGTGTGTGAGCCTTCTGTGGAAGGTTGGGCACTGGGCTGGCAACTCAACACTGTAAAACTCTACTGCTAATCATGAGCGGGCAGGTGATCCACTGTGGTGACCCCTAACTGGGAAAAGCCGAAAGAAGAAGTGATACAAAGTAGATGATGTTTATTAACTCTTTACTGTTTTATTACACCTATTGTTGCTATTATGCTGAGTCTGCCAAACAGGACCAATCATGAGAGGTAATTTAGTATGGTCAGCAACTATGTTTTCAATTAAATGTCCTGTACCTGGAGCAGACATTTTGAGTCTTGATAGAATACTCCACTATTTCTATTTTCTCAGCCACAAGTCTCACTTCAGAATCGGTGCTGTGATGCTGTTGTCTCAAATGTGGTATGCTGTTGGTATACTCTTGCTGAAGTAAGCATTTGCATCCCCCCACCAACTACCAGCTATGAGTTTTTAATGGAAAAACATCAGAAGCAGACTCCAGTCCATCGGGAAGTTCATTTTTTCCCATGTTGCTCATAGTTGATATGCAATATCATGCTTACTCTCTTAAGATAAATCATGTCTTTAATCAGAGTAGGCACTGTCAATTGAAATCTGAATGGACAGTTAGCAACAGCAGGATAGAAAAGTAAATATTATTTTGAAAAAATATTTACATTAGTGCTATGAATTCACTGGAATACTTCTATAACATCCATATATGCAGCAGTTGCTGATTTTTACAGAAGTTCAACTTGAGCTCCTGACTGAATAAAGCAATGGAAGATGTGATAGGTGACAAGGAAAGGTCTAATGCTGCACCAACCATCCTGCTGTCTGGCCAGGGATGCTGGTAGTAAAGGCTTTGACAGATGCAGACAATGTTAGAAAAGAAAAGCACAACGTGGCATTTCAGTGGAAGATTACATCATTTTGAGTTAGCTGCAATGTGAGAGACAAGAGAATGAAAACTATATAATTTTCCTGAAAATCTGTCACCTCAGCAACACCTTCCTTAGCTCTTGCATATATATGAAATCTAAATAATTTATTCTGAGCACTTTCTGAGGTTGCAAGATTTATACAGACAAATGTGGGTGTGCATTTGTACTGACCCATCATCCTGGGCATGTCCAATTTATTGGGAGGGCCCAAGGGGATGGTTTACAATTTGACTTGTCTTACCCGCCTTTTTTAACCCTTTTTGTGCTATGTAGGAATTGTACACTCTTGTAAGCCTTAAGTAATGTTAGTAGCTAAGAGTTTTTAATATATTTTTTTTTTAAAGTGAGCAAGACTGAATTCATCTGTCCATTGTAATAAATATATAACTGAGACAGATGCCTGGTGTCAAAGCCATGGCTTCAAGCTCAATGCTAAAAAGTGCATTTTCATCCCCTTTGGTAAAAACTCTGTACCCATGAACTACAGCATAGGTGGTAGTATACTTAACACTGAAAGTGTGATAAGAGACCTTGGGACACAGGTGGACAGTAGTCTCTCCTTTGATAATCACATTGCCACAGTAGTCAGGAAATCCTTCTACGTGGCATACCTCATCACAAAAGGTTTCTCATCCAGAAAAAAAGAGGTCATTGTTCCCCTCTACTCATCACTCATTAGACCCATTATAGAGTACAACACCCCTTTTGGTATGTACCTCACAAGACATCTACAGCAACTGGAAAAGCGACAGAAATACCTCACAAAGAGGATTACTGGCCTCAAACAGATGCCCTATGCAGACCATCTCAAAAAACTCCAGCTTTACTCCATCGCATATCGCCTACTCAGAGGTGATCGCTGCCTAACATACAAAGCTATGTCAAACCCAGAGCTGTTGGACATGCTCCACTTAAAGAAATCCCAATCCCTCTGAGCTACATGCTCTAGGGACCTAAACCTTGTCACCACAATAAACAGAACATGCCGGAGGGATAGATTCCTGTCCCAGAGACTTCCCATACTCTGGAATAAACTACCTATCTATATCAAACAAAGCTCTTCATTAGCACTCTTCAAGAAAAATCTTGATGACTGGATGGGAAATAGGAAATTCCCCCCAGGGATCTCCTTTGTGGAGCTGCTCGACAGGGGCACACGAAAATAATTTTCTTGGGTGGCAAAAGCCAGGATACCTTTTTGGCTGGGCTTGTATAGGCCCCAGGGCCGATAGCCTAGCACCTACCTATGAACCTATGAACCATATATAATATACTAGTTTATAGGAAATATGCCTACATGACCAATTAAATTTCACATAATGATGATCACTGATGCAAAAAAAAATGTAAAAAAGCATCCACAGCACTGCAGTTCCATTGGCAGATAATAAAACTCTCCCTCAATTTCATTTGTAAGTCTATGTTCTAAAAATCCTGCAAAAATGATGTCTCCAAGTTTCAGAAGTAAAGTTTTCTCCATCCTCATGTTAGTTATTAATTTCAAACCTAGGCAAAAATCAGCTCATGTATTTCATCCGGCTAAATGCACAGCAGAGATTTGGTGAAGGGGAGCTTGCCTTGTAACTAGTTGATTTTGCGTCTTGAAAAGCATTCCAATGCATAAACAGAGTTAAATTCAATGAATACCTGCTTAATTAAATTTCATATAAAATATAAATTTCATATAACAGAGATTGCTATTGCAACTATAACAACATTTCTTCACTTTGTCAAATTGGCAATGTACTTTATGATACTTAGCATCTCCCTGAAACCGTTTTTCACATCAAATAACCACTCAATACCATAATGCTGTTTGTATGTCCTAACCAAGGCTGCGCTACTGTAATTTGTAACAGTGTGGTACCTAGGATAAATAAAGAAAAGTATCTGTATATATTTTACCCTCTCTGACCACTAGCTCTAGTATGATTCTTGTAAGTCTTACAAATAATTATGTCTACATGGCCACTAAATCTACTAAAAACTCATGCCTTTTCTCTCATTGATTCCGGTGGTTTCTGCTTGGACAAATTATTTGTTTAATTGCAAGGGTTACCATGGTAGGTACTAAAGTCTATTCCATGCTGCAACCTAACCTCAAACTCTGACTTAGAACACAGAAAATAATTAGTTGCACTGTTTTCTGATTTCTATTTTTTTCTCCTCTGTGCTGATCATCAACTGCACCAGGACGTCTTTTCAGCTACCAAGACTCTCTTTCATCCCCCAGATATAGTCCAACTCCTGCTTATTTATTTTATTTTTATTTTTATTTTACATTTGTTGACCGGGACAGTCCGACTGGATGCATGTCCATTTTCAGCGGAGGCCCAGGGAGAAAAGCTCCAAGGGTAAGCAGATACAGCATTACATAATACCAGCATTAGATATTACAAACAGACTATTTACAGAGATTACATAAGTAAGCAAGTTAAACAAGTTCCACAGGTTACAGTTAATCCTGAGCACAAATCAGGATTAAATTAAATTACACAGTAAACTGGTTAACAGATTTTTACACATTCTAGAGAGAGTTAGCCAGGCTTGATACATTGACATAGCCAGTTAAGTGACAAATGTTGTTTGAGTCTAGTTTTAAATTGACCTAAGGTGGAAAGTAAGGTAATATTAGCTGGAAGAGAGTTCCAGGATCTACTTACAGAGCCTGCTTGAGGCTAATGAAGAGATTGTGCCACCTAGTGCAGTGTCATATTGCTCTCAAATAGTATTTTCCATTTATGCCTTAACTTCCATTCATGCCTATGCAGTTATAGATGTCCCCTACCTCCTCACTTTTGGGGATTGCCATCTGTGCAAACACAGCCTCCACCGGGGAATTAACCATGAGGTGCACCTGAGTGTGTGTGCCCTCTCCCAGAATGGGCATCCCTACATTTTCCTGGTAGTGCCTCAGAAACTCAAGCTACTAATCAAATATGAGTCACCTAGGCTGTAGAGCATTCTCACTCTACTCCTGTTTTTTTCATTGTAAATCATTGTGCAGCTGACTGAAAAAAGATCTTTCAACCACATAAAGTACAACATCACAGTTCTCTCCTTTGTGCAAATAAATAAACAGAGTAACAATGATGATCTCAATATGTTTTCTAGCTGCATGATACAGCTCTGTTTTTACTACTCAACATGCCAGATGCCAGATGGGAGTAAAACAGTCCACAACATGTTTCCATTTGTTGATGTAAAGGATAGGAATGCCATAATGTTTTTGAAATATTTACTGTTTCACTATATTTTCCTAGCTACAGTTAAGTGATGTTGCCAAAACTTTGTTCTGCTGGCGTAACAGCAAGCTGTGAAATGAGAAGTATGATCATTAGCAATTATTTTAACAGTGTTATGTTTCTATTGTTACACTGCATGTTATGCAATACACAATTACTAGGAATCTTCCTCCATTTATCTTTGTTAACTTTTACTTAATTGCTATTGCATACAGTTGTTTATTTATTTTACTGACAACACTACAAGCTGTTTTTCCCAACATCCATATCATCAGAGGGTGGGGCTTAATGGCACAAATCTAGGAATCATTAGGCCAATCATCGAGTATAACACCTCTTTTGGCATGTACCTCACTAGACGCATGCAACAGCTGGAAAGGCCACAAAAGTGCTTCACAAAGAGGATCATAGGCCTTAAACACATGTCCTACATGGACAGACTCAAAAAACTCAAGATATTCTCTGTCTCATATCGTCTACTAAGAGGGAATCTCTGCTTGACTTACAAAGTCATGTCCGACCCAGCTCTGTTAGAAATGCTACATCTAAATAAATCACAATCCCTCCACAGCACAAGCTCCAAAGACCTCAACCTCATTACCACAATCAACAGAACATGCTGAAGGGGCAGGTTCATAACCCAGATACTGCCCATGCCCTGGAACAGACTTCCCATACATGTCAAGCAGAGCAACTCACTGGCCCTCTTCAAGAGAAATCTTGATGAGTGGATGGGAAATAGAAAGTTCACCCTTGGGATCACTGCAGTGGTTCTACTTGAAAGAGGCACTGGAAACTAACATTGGGCAGCACAATGCCAGGGCACTTCTATGGGCTAGGCTTGTAAAGGCTCCAGGGCCATTAACCTAGTATACACCTATGAACCTATTAACCTATGTGGCTAACTCACCACTATCAAACAATTAATATGTGATGTGGCTATTCCACCACTGCCAAATAATTAATATTTGATGTGGATATCCCATCACTGCCAAACAATTAATATGTAACACCCATGCACTGACCCAGTAATCAAGGAGCCTCAGTCCTCACCATTAGCACCAGTGAGGGGTCTCCACATTGGGAGGATAACAAGTACACACACAGTAAAGTACAATTTCCCTTAAGAGCACACAAAGATCACAGTCAGTCTGGGGCTGGTTTCTCCCTTTCTATCCAGATCCCCAATAAGTCTCCCCACTGGCACAGCTGTAGGGTTCAGATCTCAGCCGAGTAGTCAAGCCAAAACCTCCACTACCTTCTCTGTCCAACCAGTGCTTTGTGTCCCTGCTCAAGTAGCTGACACACACCCACTTTGAGATTTGGTTTACATACAAACACACAGACACTCCTGGGGAAGGCTGGCACAGGTCTCCCAGCTATGTCCCCTTCTGCCCAAACTACACGATAGAACCACCTGCCACCAACTACTCTTATCAGCTACTCTAAAGGCCTTTACCAAGGTGTGCCCAAGTCTACTGTGTAATGTGTTTACTATCCAAATGGTAAGTGTGACGAACAACAAGGCAATTGGAGTGGCTTGTACAGTATCACCAAATGCATGCAAGTACTCCCAGAGATGAAATTATCTCCACATAAAACAGTCACAATTAAAATATTTAAAAATATTTAATAATAAATAATAAAAACACAAGATAATACTCATTAATTCAACATAGTGACAGTAGAGAGTTCAGAAATTGCAGGAAGCACTTTAAAACAACATTGTAGGACAGTCTGACATAAATATAGAAAACAGCTAGACTAGTCTGGCTATATTCCTAACTATCTCTAAGAGAAATACTAAGATCTAGGTCTTACTTACAGAGTAAGGCACAGTGCTGATGAGTTGTTGTCAGCTTCAGAACAAAATGCAAAATGCAATATTTTCCTCCCTGGGATGGTCTTAAATTGATAATACACATTACTGCTGAGTCATTTCAGATTACATAATTCTTGTCACCTCTACTTAAGCTCCCAGGCTCACAGAAATTAAAATGTAACATTTCTTCATGATCTTGCAACTGCCAGGAAGCCACTGCAATAAAAGACACTTTACATGTGAAACCTAGTAATTATCTCTTTCCTAGAACAATAGAAAGAATTTCCAGCTGCAGACATGCTGCCTCTGAGCTTGAGATCACATACAGTTGTAAAATTCTTTACTTATCAGCTTTCTTTCAGCAGGGTGCACTGTGGTTACATTTTTGAAGTTCAGCACATAACACAGTTTTCTTACATTTGTCAAACAAGCCCGTGGATCATATTAATATTTACAATGACATAGAATTGTTTACAAAATTCTATCTAGCTGGGCTGGCAGCCCCTCAGTTTATCATAGTTATGATAATCCTCATCTTCTTCAAAGCTTTATCTTCATCATATTCCTCTTCTTTACATCTTCATTAATACAGTATTCAACTGTCTTCATTATCATTACATACTCATTATCATCTTCATCATCATATTCATTTTATATTCATTGTATCTTCATAAATTCATTTTCATCATCAACTTTATCAGCATTTTTATTCTATCATCATTACCTCTATGGCATTTTCATTATCATCTTATTCTTCATTATATTTTCATCTTCATCATCATCACCAGTATGATCATCTTTATCTTCATCTTAATTACAGCTTTTTTATCTCATCTTCCAATTCATAGATGCACAGTTTATTGTAACATTTGTTTTAATTTCAACTGTGGTCCATTCAATGTATAATGCACACAGACGTAGTTAACTGCAGGGCTAGCATTGATGTGATTCACATACTCCCTAGTTTTCTTCCTAAAAGTTATTATCCCATGAAAGGTAACTGTTTATTACAGTTTTACATCTGTGTTATTACAGTGTATGTCCATTACTAAGTACTTTATTAGGAACTGTATACTGTTCCATATTGCTTTTCTTAATAGTTACTTGAATGTAACTGCATTTGATGGGCTGTGCTTCATCTTACAATGAAAACTTAATAATCATTTGCCTAGGAAATGCTCACTTGACCACATGAGACTGCATGGAGTCTTGGGTGCAGGCAGGGAAGATGGATGCACCCATCATGGGGGGGGGGGGGATGATGGAAGTTGCTGCCTAGTTCATTCTGCTGCTCAGTTGGAGCATGGAGGCCCATTGTGATGCCAGGATGTGGTGTCAGTAAGACAGAGGTTGGCCCCACAAATCAGTAATTGAAGCCTTTGTCAGTGAAAGTGGGATAGTGTGTATGCTTTAAGGGACTTTTTTACATTTTGATCAAGGTCTTTTCTTGAGAGATTCATAAAATAGCCTCAATGAGCATTCTTTCATGTCTTGGAGCAATTCAGAACCATCTCCCTCTATCCATTGACACTTATTTTATTACTAGCCCTTTTTTCTGAAAGCAGCTTATTTTAAGTAGCTTCTTAGCACCATCAGCATACTTGTTGGTCCCTCGTTGTATTTATCTGACATTCCTGAATCAAGCTGCAGTGATATTGCAGTGTTCATCCACTCACTGTACTTTAGCCATGTAATCTACAACCCATAAATCTTTGCTACCATTAAACTCAGCATTGACATCACTCTTTGATCTGAAATATAACTGGTTATGTAATACTGCTGCACAGTTTAACTCACATTTTATAAATACAGTAACTTCCCTCATACAGAACAAAACTACTACAAATCTAGTCATCCCACTCCAATCACTGAAGCCACAACAGACAGCCACACTCTCTCCACAGCCTACATTTATTATCACATCTCCTTTATCTTGCTTGTGCCTCCTTCCCTACTTCCTTTGTTTGGGCTGAAATAACTCTATATCTTAAAAATGTATTCATAAACAACCCATATGACTGTTATTTTAATCAAAACTGTTTGCAAATGATATAGCTGATGTTAAGGATGTCTAAATAATGGAAGTGTTGTTCATAAATAAAACTGACTGCAAATGATGAAGCAATGCAAATGATGTCTATGATGTCTATATAATGGATCATTTCTCCTAGGTCATTCAGTGAAAAAGGGTACTGCTCAACTGAACTTTCCTGGTAAACAAATTCCAGTAAATAAATTCATCCAGATTAAGTTTGAATAGAGTAACAGAAGTACTTTGTTTCATGTGAAGAAGAAAATGATTACAAACAAAGAAATCCCAATCCCTCCGAGTTACATGCTCTAGGGACCTAAACCTTGTCACCACAATAAACAGAACATGCTGGAGGGACAGATTCCTATCCCAGAGACTTCCCATACTCTGGATCAAACTACCTGTCTATATCAAACAAAGCTCCTCATTAGCACTCTTCAAGAAAAATCTTGATGATTGGATGGGAGATAGGAAATTCACCCCGGGGGTCATCTCTGTGGCTCTGCTTGACAGGGGCACAGGAACATAATTTTCTTGGGTGGCAAAATCCAGGGTACCATTTGGCTAGGCTTATATAGGCCCTAGGGCCAATAGCCTAGTACCTACCTATGAACCTATGAACAAGTGGAATTCTCTGTGATACATTTCTATCCCTCCAGCATATTTTATTTATGTTGCAGAAGAGATTAAGATATCTTGAATGGATGATTCTTTCCCCATTCAACTTGTAGATGTGTAGTAGGTCTGACAGGATAGGATCTGCTAAGACATATATGTGAGGCAAAAGCCACACCTCAACAACTTGAAAGATATAAAAAATGGACAAGGCTTTGAGACAATCAGTGTAATTCTTATCGCTGAGACCCTTGATTTTTTTGGTGAGAATGTTGTGGGCATTCAAGTTGTGTCAAGTATTCAGACAGGTACTTACTGAAAGGGCCATCATACTCAACAACAAGTAAACTAATAAGTGCCAGATACAGTAGAATTATCACATCTGTGGACCAGAATGCCATACCCTTACTAATAAGCTGCAAATTAAAAAGGGACTTTCTTAAAATAGTGGATAGATGGCGGTCAAAGGACAATCTGCTGTTTAAATAGGTTCCTAGGTCTCTAACTACTGGATTGATTTTCAGGGGTATGTTGTCAATATGATAGTTGCAGGCTAAGTTGTGCTTGCCAAATACTATTATACATTTATTGGCATTTAGTTTTAGTCCATGGTTTTGATACTAGCTATTTGTATGAGAAAGGCCTTCTTTGAGGATCTTAGTGTCTTCTGGAGAGTCAATAATAGCACCAAGTTCACTATTATCAGCAAACTTGTTGAGCCATAAGCCCTTAACAATAGCTTTGACCTCTGGGAAATGAATGCTGAAAAAGAACAGTCCAAAGACAAACCTGTGGTAGACCACTGATGATAGTTTGTTTGGAGGAAATGGAGCCACCCACACTAATTTCCTTAGTTTTATTTATGAGCCAATTTGATAACCATCAAGTTACATATAGACTGACATTTAGATGGGAGAATGTATTAAGAGCACCTGACTATGTAATGGTGTTGCAACAGCTTAGTGAGCTCCAGATACTGATTTCCCATCACCCATTGATTCAGGAACCTTCTTGAAGAAGTCAACTAGGTTGAGTAGAAAGGATCTCTCCTTGAGAATACTGAATTGGCTTGGGTCAAGCAATTTTAGGGTTGACTATGCCCTTGTTTATTGATTCTATAATGATTCTTTCCATACCCTTATAGGTAAGGCTCATTAGACTTATGTGTCTGTAATTACCAGGGTCAATTGGCACTCCACCCTTATACAGGGGGTGACCAACACTGTCCTCCATTTCTCTGGTACATCACCTGTATGGAAGCTGATTTTGAATAATTTCTGTATGGAGTTTTCAGGCTAACCAGTAGTTATACTGGCATGTTATCAGGCCCTACAGAAATAGTGTTTTTAGCCTTGGATAGTGCTTTGAGGACTTGTTCTTGGGATTTTTTTGGGGGGGTAGTGTAGATGCAGTTATGTGATCTGGTAATGTCTGTGGAACAGGATGGTGAAGTTTGAGCTAAATTTATTTGCTAGTAGATTGGCTATATCCTGTGGGTCTAGGTAGGTGGTATCATTTACTATTAGATCTGTGCAGTGCTGGGCATTGCTTTTGAGGTTTTTAACATAGTTAAAGAAGCTGTTGTGGTTGTCTTTGGTCTGAGTGGCTATTTTTACCTCATATCTGGCTTTGGTTGTTTTGATCAGGGACTGGACATTTCGGATAAGTTTAGCAAGAACATTTTTGGCATACATGAAGTAACGTATTTTTGTGAGCAATGATTTTGATTCTCTCCTTTTGTAAGGCCTGTTAATAACATGCACATGTAACTTAATAAATAATGTTTTAATATGTGACCAAAGACCACATGATAAACCATGTGTTCCTAACAAAGTATACTCCACAATATTGTGCAATCCACAATGCGCTTCTATTAAAATTCACTTATTTTTCTTCCCATTTACTGAATGAAAATATAAAAATATTGTCTTCAATTTTCTCAACTCTAAACTTACATAATAACTACCTTGTATTTTCTTATAAAACTTTATTCCTTTTACAGAATTTCATTATTGGCAATCATAAGACATACCAGAATAATACGATTTTTGTAAGAAAATATGATTATTTGTAACTCTTTTAGATTTAATATGTGCTTATAATCACCATTTCAAAGGTTACTGTATTTTGTTAATATTTGAAATTTTTAAAATCACTGCTGCATAAAAATCGCTAATTATTCAGTTACAGCAACATTATTTTGTTGGGCAGTAACTGTCAAATTTTATTATTACGCACAAACATATTTACCTATTTTTTCCCTTCATTACTATTATTTTGTTAAGTGCAGTCCTGGTTAACATGAGGTTTTGTCTCTCCTGTTTTAGGAGTTCCTGTTATTTATTTATTTATTTATTTATGTATTATCCATTTATGCATTTATTGTATTTCTTACTTTCTTTTTTACCTTTACTCTATTTTCTAAATAAAAGATGGCATCTCCACCCAGGCACCAATGTCGGTGTCAATTTGTTATGCATTTGCCACACATAGCATATGCTGCATTAATTAAATGAAAACATCAGTCCAGGAATTGTGCAAACATATTTGCTTCACTTGTTGATCCTGTGGAAAAGCACCATACAGTGTCTTCTTAGTTTAAGAGTATTCATCTTTTACTCATGATCACACCACTCCAAATACTTGTAAATGCCCAAAACACTATGTTCCCATGCCTGAAATCATGCAAATGATCAACACATATCATTTTCCTTGAAAACCTCTGAAAAAACTCTCCACTGCCATCTCCATGTGCACTGCATATGTTTCCCTATGCAAAACCTCATCCTTGCAAAATACTAACACTTACACTTCCTGTCCAGAGCTACAGATTTGGCAAAATGCATGTCTTCACCAGAGGTGCTCAAAACTTTACCAAAGTACTGCACTGTAGACATAGGTTCATAGGTTCATAGGTTGATACTAGGCTATCTGCCCTAGGGCATTTATAAGCCTAGCCAGAGTGTGTTTGGCTTTCACCACCCTTTTAGATTAGTTGACTGTGCCTCTTTATAGTAGGTCACAGAAGGTAGCCCTTTTAAGGTTAGTTTACTGTACCTCTGTCAAGCAGGGACACAGAAGAGATCCCAGGGGTAAACTTATGATCTCCCATCCACTCGTCAAGGTTCCTCTTGAAGAGGATCAGTGAGGGGCTCTGCCTAACATGGATTGGGATTTTGTTCCAGAGTGAGGAGAGCCTCTGGGATATGAATCTGTCCCTCCAACATGTCCTATTTATTTCTGTGCTGAGGTTCAAGTCCCTGGAGCATGTAGCTCTAAGGGATTTGGATTTCCTGAGGTGAAGTATGTCCATTAATTCTGGGTTGGACATGGCTTTATACGTCAGACACAGGTCGCCTCTGAGTAGGTGGTATGCAACTGAATAGTGCTGGAGTTTCTTTAGCCGAACTGCATAGGGCATCTGTTTGAGCCCCTATATCTTCTTGGTGAGATACTTTTGGGGTCTTTCCAGTTGCTGAAGGTGTCGGGTAAGGTATATCCCAAACGGGGCATTGTACTCAATTATGGGCCTGATAAGTGATGAGTAGAGGGGCACAATGACCTCTCTTGATCTAGATGTGAACCCTTTCATGATAAGGTGGGCTATATAGAAGGTCTTTCTAACCCCTTTGGTAACGTGATTGTCAAAGGAGAGATTGCTATCTACTTGGGTCCCCAAGTCCCTAATTACTTCTTCAGTACTTAATGGATTACCACCTATGTGGTAATTTGTGGGCACTTTGTTTTTCCCAAAGGGGATGACTATGCACTTTTTGGCATGTAGCTTTAGGCCATGGCTCTGGCACCAGTTATCCGTCTCTGTGAGACCCTTTTGGAAGATGCTTGTGTCAGCCGGAGAGTCGATTACAGCACCCAGTTTGCAGTCATCTGCGAACTTGGTCAGCCTTAGTCCACCAGTTTAGCCTGTACCTCGGAGAAATATATACCGAACAAGAGAGGTCCCAGGACTGAGTCTTGTGGGACACCACTTGTAACTGGTTTAGAGTCTGACATGGCACCTGCTATTCTGACCATGTGGGTTTTATCCCTGAGCGAGTTTGCAACCCATCTTGTGACATAGGGGTTGATATTTAAGCTGGTGAGCTTATTTATGATGCCCGAGTGGGATATTGTGTCAAAGGCTTTTGCGAGGTCCAGGTAGGCTGTGTGGACTACCTTCCCTTCATCTATGGCTTTGGTAACTGTTTCAAAGAAGTTGACCAGGTTCAAGAGGCAAGATCTGTCCTTAACAAAGCCAGATTGGGTAGGATCCAGTGTTTGGAGGTTCCCAATGTCTTTGTTTATGATTTCCATGATGATACACTCCATAGCTTTGCAGACCAGGCTAGTCGGGCTTATAGGGTGATAGTTTCCGAGGTCTGTTGTGGCACCACCTTTGTGGAGTGGGACCACTGTTGCTGTATGCCATTCCTTGGGTACATATCCTGTAGTAAGGCTGAGATTGAACAGTGACTTTATATGAGGGTTTAGTTCTTCTTGGAGTTTGTGTAAGATGCAGCCCGGGACACCGTCTGGTCCCATTGATGCTGTGTTTTTTGCTTTGGAGAGGGCAGCTCTCACCTGTGCATCTGTGATCTCAGGAAGGCTGCACTCTGTTGGGATAGACATTTGCTCTTTTGGGGGGGAAGGGGGAGAGAAGTTTGCACTGAACCTTTCTGCCAGGATGTTGGCAATGTCTGTGGGTTCAGTGTATTTTTTGTCATTTTTCACTAACTCAGAGCATATCTGGGAGTTGCCTCCTGGGTTTCTGACATAACTAAAGAAGGCCTTGTGATTATCTTTAGTGTCTTGTGCAATTTTTCTTTCAAAGCTGGCCTTAGATGATTTTATGAGGGATCGTAGTTTCTTGCTAGTACTGATCAGTGACGCCTTCCCTTTTTGGGATTTTGCTCTGTCATGTAGTAGCTTTCTCCTTCTGTTGTATAGCTTATTTATGGCTGGGGTCCACCAGACAGGTCTCCTGCCTTTAGAGGAGTGATTCTTGGTTTTATTTGGGATAGCATGCTCCATGCATTCCTGTAGGTGTCCATAGAATGCTTTTGTAAAGGATTCTGCATTTTGGGCCATATTTTCCACTGGCCCGAGGGCTTTGAAGGATTCCACCTCAGTTTTGAGAAGTGTCAAGTTTGCTTTTGAGAAGTTCTTCACCGTGGTTTCCTTGGCTAGGGGTGGGGATGGAATATGGATGTCCAGTGAGATTTGTTTATGGTCTGATCTTACCAATGAGGGATATACCTCTGGTGTGGAACATAGAGACCCCATGTTGGTGATGACCAGATCTAATATGTTTTCCCCTCTTGTGGGAGTGGTGCCCAGTTGTTCCATAGCATTTGACTTTATAAATTATAGGAACCATTGGGCAAGGGTGTTTGGGCTTGAGTAGTTTTCCCAATCGATGTTTGGGTAGTTGAAGTCACCCAGTATAATAGTGTTTGGAGAGACCTTCATATTCTCCAGTGTTCTCAGGAAAGCAGAGTGAGGTTCCTGTGTTTGAGAGGGTGGTCTGCAGCAGGCTACAAACTGAAAGGCAGTTTTTCCCACTGTTAGTTGCACATGGATGGTCTCCGATGCTTCGTGCAGTGCCACTAACCTGGAGGTGTGAGTATCTTTGATAAATATGGATACTCCCCCCTCCTTTTGTGGTTCGGTCTGAGTTTTGGGGCCAGAAGGCATGGTATGAAGTATAACCTGTTAGTGCTGGGGTGCTCTCTGGAGCCTTGAACCAGGTTTCTGTTACTGCACAGATATCGATATTCTCCATACTGAGAAGAGTCTCGAGTGCATGCGTCTTGAGGTTTAGACTTCTGGTGTTGAGCAGCATTACCCTTAGTTTTTTTTTCTTTGTGTTTTCTATGAGGGTGGGTTTGTCTTTTGAGCCTTGCCTAAAAAAAGGTACTATGGGGGAGGCAAGAACCTTTGCCAGTATTCGAAAACCCAGGGGTGAGAGGTGCAAGCTGTCCCTAGCAAAGCAACGTGGCTTGTCGAGCATGTCATCCCAGACTGACAGACACTGGATCCCCTTTGAATGACACCAGTACTTTAGCCAATTGTTAAAATTGATCATTTTGTCTTTATACTGTGGCATCATTCTTGGTGAGGGTAAGATGCTTCTCATGGTCAGGGTCATACCGGCCTGGGCTACATGATCAAACCAGGGAGGTACATCTCAGGTCATTCACACCAGCATGGACAATGACGGAGTCATATTTGTACTTGCTTTGCAGTGACCTGAGTACTTGTGTTATGTGGCGGAACCTGGCACCCGACATGCAGCTTACAGTAACCTTCTCCATGTTCAGCCTGGTGAGTGGGACGTCAGCGTGTCTGACAATAGTCACCTATTACAAGTGTATTAGGTGTGTTGTTTAGCATTAAGGGCTGTGACTGTGTGGCACACTGACTTTGTGAGCTATGTGCTACATGGATATTGTTTAGTGGTAGGTGTTGCTTGGATGTCTGCTTTGGAGGTTTCTGCTGCATAGGCAGATTTTTATTTAGAGCCTCCGTGTATGTTTTTGTGTGTTTATGTGTTTGGTTTGCTGATGCGATAGGTCTATGTGAGACTGGATTTGTGGTGTGTGTGGTTACCTTCTCCTCCTGACAGGCTGTGCCAGTACTGGGTTGAGAGAGCTTAGCCTCAAGTTTGGCTATATAGTTGCATCTCTCACATATATTTGAGCTTGTTGGGAGGAGGAGAGGGTGGTCTGTATGCATAAGGCAGTTGTAACATTGCCTCAAGATTCCCAGATTCACCAGCTGGACTGGAGTGTAAACTCAAAACTGACCTTTGGACATGCCTGAATAATATAGGGAACTACTTATTGACTGATCAGAAAGAGCCAATAGGGAGCAAGTGCTTAGAAGGAGTATAAGAGGATGTTTAGTTTGTGTTAACCTACGAGATTACTTATACGAGCAAGTGCAGGGCTTTAGAATGAAAATACAGTGCTTAATTAGAGATTTAGAGCAGTTCTAAGGGAAAAAGTGAAGAGCAGACTTTGTGGAGCCGGGAATAGTTTAAACCTGTTTAAGTGGCGCTGCCAGACGCTGCTCTGTGCGCAAGACCGCGCAAAAAGAGAGTTGCAGGGTTTTAAGAGAGAAAGAGATCAAGGAGTTTAGAATTGACCCAAAATGGCCAATAAAACTACAGCTTCTAAGCAGTAACCACTCCTACAGGGACAGGCAGGCACAGTCTCAAAACATTTGCTTAAGTTTCTATAAATGCACTTGCTTTGTCCCCTTTTGTTTGTCGGAAAGTAGAGCTCGATTAAATCTGGTTCTCAAACTTTGAAATGGGTAAAATGTTTGTACCAATCTACACTATGTAAATAAACTGCAGACCACAAGAATTTACAATAGTGCAAACAACACTGAGAATTACTTTACATAAGAAATGTATAAATAAGCTTACCCTATGCACTTTAAATTTGTCTTTTTGTTATGCAGCTTTCTGAACCTACTACTCACCCTTTTTATCTTCCAGACTATCTCTGTGTCTGCCTCTTCCAGTCCTCCTTTATGTTTCATTTTCTATTCTACTTACATTTATCTCTTTCTGGTAATCGTCCACCTGTTCTTCCTCCTCATTCCCTACCTTTTCCAACCCTGGAATGTATGGTGGTATTTGTAAATAAAAGCATAAATACATATCAGGAAAAGGGAAATACAACCATGCAGTGACCATGAATTCTAATCAATTGTGGCATCATACAATTCATTTTTGAAGAAAAAGACAGGACGTATAATAATCCTGGCAATGTTGTATGATTCCAATGAAGAATAGTTAAAACAGCAGACATAAATGCATACATACACATATGTGTATTTATATGTAAGAGTTAAAACAATATGCATACAGAATATGTGAAGTACAAGTCATCAAAGAGTGAATACTGGTAGAAATGATATATAACACACTTTTACAGTGAATATGGATTAAATGAGCACTGCTGCTTTACGTTGGAATGTTTCTTTACATGTGGAGAAATTTGCTGCATTAACCACAGCAGGTAATTAATGAAGCAATTAAAGCCCAACAAAAAGAGGACTAAGAAAAGTCTCTGTAGAATTTGTTTTGCTGTGAATGTAGATTTGATGCCTGGGATAGCAACTCTGGTAAGATGGAAGAAAACATCAGGAGGAATATGGAATATGTTCTGGTTAAAGGACTCCTAGAGACTGTGAGAGATTACTAGCCAGCAGTAAGGAACTGTTTTGAACATACTGGCTGTTAACCTGCAGGCCTAAGACATTTATATGACAATAACCTGCATTTATAATGCTATTTGGTATAATAAGCAATGCTGTTTTCTTAGGCTGGTGTCTCTGCAGTCTTTAATGTTCCACAATACACATACACTCACACACACACACACACACACACACACACACACACACACACACACACACACACACACACACACATATGATATACATACATACATATACCTATATATATATATATATATGTGTGTGTGTGTGTGTGTGTGTGTGTGTGTGTGTGTGTGTGTGTGTGTGTGTGTGTGTGTGTGTGTGTGTGTATATACATTATCTTTTAGCTCTTCCTAATGTAATACCATTATTCTTAAAGGATTATTGTTTTACCTGTTTTTTTTCTTTGATTTTTGCCCTTTTCTTTAATAAGCAGCAACCTTGGAATTATAAATTGGTGGTATAGAGAAATAATATTCTGTATCATTGATATGGAGCCTCTGCTTCCCCTCCCCCAACATAAAAACACTTTTAGCCACTTTTATTTCTCAGTGAAGGTTGTGTTTGATGAGCAGCATTCTCTGAGCACTTATGTAATGCTATTGATTTATAATCAAATGACATGGAACAATGGCATCACTGGACACTGTTCCTTTCTTTGTCCAAATGACGATGGATTATAATCCATTTCTCAATAATACCTCTTCACTAGCACTCCAATAATTCTGAAAAAAAGGAAACGGTACCAGTAAATTACATGTCATGTGCTGTTTTATGTTAAAAATTGCTACCTTTTGTAATTCTTACCAGCATGTGAACCTCTAACACCGTAAAGTACATATTTTTAGTGAAGTATTTTGTTACATTATGATTGGGACTGAACTAGATAAGTTTGGTATTTTAGGAACTGATCAGACCATTATAAGCCTAATGTTCAAATCCCGACCCTGAAACCAGACCATGAACTAGGACAATATTGACTGTAGGTTTTATATTTACTGTTTTTTATGAGGCTTTAAACATGTTTGCTTATTTCCCACCATTTTCTCTAGCTAGAATAGTCTGGGTTTCAGATTGTTTGATTCCAGGACGGTATATTGAGTTTCTGAGTTGTCCAGACCTTACTGTGGTGGAGGGAAGTCTTTCTGCTTATCAGTGGGAGTAGTAAGCACTGAGCAGCCTATCTATCACTAGAGCAGTGGTTTCCAGCTCTGAAATTGTACCTTATTGGCCGTTTTGGGCTACTTTCGATCCCTTTTAACTTTCTGCCTTAAAAGCCCATGTTTATGCATGTTTGCGCAACGTGCAGGGCCGCTAAGCTAAGGTAAACTATTGCCGGAGCCAGAAAGTGTACTCTTCAAATTTTCCCTTAGATCTTGCTAGCTTTCACATTTTTGCACTCAAACTAGATAATTTAAGACCAGCACTTGCTCAGAACTAATTGTAGCATATACTGTAGCATATGTACTGCTACCAGCACTAAACTCTCCACAAAGGAAAGTAAGATAACTCCAGTACTGAATATTTTAAGCATCGAACCAGGCATGTCTAAAGGTCAGTTCCCTGTGCTTTCTCCTGTCAACCTGGTGAGCTTGGGCATCCTGAGGCAATGTAGCAACTGCAGCATTTACACAGACAACCCCCTCCTCTTACCTCCCAACACTATGACTTGTGAGAGATGCAGATATAGGCAAACTGGAAGCCAAGCTCTCTCCAGCCAAGACTGGATCAGCCAGTCAAGAGGAGAAGGTTAGCACCTGCACAATACCACATTCAACACATAAACCTCCAGAACATACACCACCACAGCCCTCACATAGTAACACAAAACACACACCTACTTTTGCAGAAGCTCTCAATAAAAATCTGCCCAAACAACAAAGACCTCTGAGGCAGAAATGCAAACAACCACTACATCCCAGCACAAGCCATGAAACACACAGCTCACATAAACAGTGAGCCACTCAACCAAAGCCCCTGTGACAAAACAACTTACTCATTATACTAGTCATAGATGACTCAATAGTAAGGCACACTGATATCCCACTCACTAGGCTGAATAAGGAAAAAGTTATGGTCAACTGCCTGTTGGGTGCCAGGATCTGCCACATAATGCACACACTTAGGTCACTCCACAACAGGTACAAATATGCCTCTGCCATTGTCCATGTTGGTGTGAATGACCTGAGACGTACCTCCCTAGACTACATAAAAAGAGATGTAGAAGAGCTCTCAGATCTTGTAGCCCAGGCAGGCATGACCCTAGCTCTGAGTAGCATCCTACCGTCATCCAGAATGGTACCACAGTACAAACAGAAAATGATCCACTTAAACAATTAGCTAAGTTTCTGGTGTCATTCTAAGGGGATCCAGTATCTGTCTGCCTCGGATGACATGATTGACAGACCTTGATGCTTCACCAGAGATGTCCTGCACCTGTCACCCCCGGAATTCTGGATACTGGCCAAGGCTCTTGCTACCTCTATAGTACCTTTTTTAGGCAAGGTCCTGAAGACAAAATTACCCCCATAACAGTTACAAGCACACGAAATCTGAGATTTATGACACTCAATGCTGGAAGCTTAAATCTCAAAATGCACTCACTTGAAGCACTCCTTAAAATGGAGAACATTGAGAGTGCCGCAGCACTACCAAGCTATAAATCATACCACACCTTTCGGCCCCCTAATCCAGACTGAAGCACTTAAGGCAGAGGTGTCTTTATATTCATAAAAGACTTGCACACCTCCAGACAAGTAGCCCAACACAACACATCAGAGATACTTCAGGTACAGCTAACACTGGGTAAAACTGCAATCTAGTTTGTAGCCTGCTATAGATCCCCCACCATGTCATAAGACTCCCACTCCACATTCCTAAATACACTGGAAAATACAAGGGTACAACCCAATACCCTTATACTGGGAGACTTTAACTACCCCACCATTAACTGGGAAAATTACTCATGTACCAACACACTTGCTCACCTTTTTCTGGAATTCAGCTTCCATGGGACCTGATAATATCCCTGGCTGTGTTCTACATGAACTACAAAATGAACTGGCACCACACCTGAGTACCATGTTCAGTCACAACCTCATGTCAGGAGGCTTTGTTCCTACTGAATGGCACACTGCTATGGTCATCCCACTCCACAAAGGAAGAGCAACTACATACCCTGGGAACTACCATCCTATTAGCCTGAGTCTGATATGTAAGGCTATGAAGTGCATCATTATGGACTTTATTAACAGGGACATAGGGAATCTCCAAACTCTGGACCCCATGCAGTTTGGGTTCATGAAATGTAGATCATGCCTGCTCAACCTGATAGACTTTTTTGAGTCTGTCACCAGAGCTGTGGATGAGGGCAAGGTAGTTCACACAGCCTACCTAGATTTGCCAAGGCCTTTGACACCATCCCTCACTCAGGAATCATAGATAGACTCACTAAACTAGGCATAAACCCTTATGTCATAAGATGGGTTGCCAACTGGCTCACTGATAGAACCCATACTGTAAATGTAACTGACTCTAATTCTGACAACCGACCAGTTACAAGTGGCATTCCACAGTAAATGGTCCTAGGTCCTCTCCTGTTTGGCATTGACTTCTCAGAAGTCCAAGCAAACATAAAGGGACTCTAGTTGACCGTTCACAGATGACTGCAAACTGGGAGTCATTATTGATTCTCCAACTGATGTAGACATCCTACAATAAGGCCTTACTGAGACCAGTGACTGGTGCTGGAACCATGGCCTTAAGCTCAATGGTAAAAAGTGCATTGTCATTCCCTTTGGGAAAATTTCTGTGCCCATGAATTATCACATAGGTGGTAGTCCACTAAACACCAAAGGTGTGATAAGAGACCTGGGGACACAGGCTGACAGCAACCTCTCCTTTGATAACCACATTACCACTGTAGTCAGAAAGCCTTTCTATGTAGCACATCTCATTACAAAGGGTTTCTCATCTAGGAAGAAAGAAGTCATAATCCCTCTTTACTTGTCCCTCATTAGACCCATTACAGAATATAACACCCTATTTGGTATGTACCTCACTAGACACCTACAGCAACTGGAAAGGCCACAATAATACCTAACTAAGAGGATCTTAGGCCTTAGATAAATGGCCTATATGGACAGACTCAAAAATCTCCAGGTATACTCTGCCTCTTATTGCCTACTTAAAGGTGATCTCTGCTTGACCTGCAAAGCCATGTCTGACCCAGAGCTGTTAGATATGCTACACATAAAGAAATTCCATTCCTTCCACACCACACTCTCCAGGGACCTAAACCTCATTACACCAATAAACAGAACACGCTGGAAGTACAGGTTCCTAACCCAGAAACTTCCCATACTCTGGAACAAACTTCTCATTCATGTCAAGCAAAGCGCTTCACTGGCCCTCTTCAAGAGAAATCTTGAGGAATGAATGGGAAATAGGAAGTTCACCCCGGGGATCACCTCAGTGGCCTTGCTTGACAGAGACACTAGGAATTAACTTCGGGCGGCATGATGCCATGGAATCTTCTTGGACTAGGCTTATATATGCTCAAGGGCCATTAGCCTAGTACACACTTATGAACCTATGAACCTATGTCTTTAAGCTAGCCATTTTAATAGTCTGGCCTTAGACATCCATAACACTCTGGCTTCCTGAACTAGGATGCCATTGCTTTAAAATTTAAAAATTATTTGTCAAGTTTCTGGCAGAAATTTTCTGGAAATACTTACTTCATGGAAACAAATTGTAGAAATATGATGGTGCACTTCAAGCATAGACAGAACCATAGCTAGTTATCTTTGCTTGTGGTTGCATCCACCAATCTGGCACCACTACGACAAAAAAAATTCTCTTCACTCATACTTGAAGAGCAAACAAGAAAAAAAAAACCTCTTATCTTATTTTCAGCTGTTGCAAGCTAGTGTTTATATCACACATGGAATGCTGCAGCACCTCAGTTTTGACCACAAAGCAATACTGGCATTTATTAATAAATCCCGTTATGCACTGAAGAATGATCAGGATCAGTTAATTCTGCCCCCCACAATACGTTGCATCAGGGGCAGCAGCCCCTTTTGCCCAACCCTAGCTACTCTACAGAGTAGAAACTCCAACAATGTCTAAGAAAATGTAAGCCAACTGTACTAAATGTCAAAATCAGGAAGATGAATTCAACTTATCAAGCATTTCCTCATAACTTTAAGTGCTTTTATCTATAACTTAACCACTCAGTAATTTTTGAAACTTTCTGATAATTATTAAATCTTTCATATTTCAAATATAGGCAAAATGAACATGTTTTAACCCTTAACTAATGAATATGCACACCAACTGCAAATAAAGTCACATTTCAGTGAATATGTAGAAAAGTGCTTGTGTGCTAGTACCTAGCAATACACTAGCTCACTGCCACTTGCTCTAAATGACAAGTGCCCTCACTACCACTATTCAGATCCTACTGAATTACCTAGTGTATCCCACCACCTGATGCTACTCAACAATATAGCTGACTGCATAGCCCATGATCTGACAATAAAACTCCCATCTGTCCTTAATCCTAATAGTAGTACTCCATTTTTCCATATGCTAAAGTCCTCAGTCAGGTCCTAAACGTAAAACTGTACTCACCCCTCCCTAAACCTAAATCTAAAATCCCCAATTGCTTCATAACCTTAAAATGCCCTCCCACTCCTAAACCAAAAGCCTCACTCTGTAGCCCTAAATTCCCCTATCACTCCTTAACCTTAAACTCCCCATCTTGCTGTCTAAGCCTAAACCTCCTGCTCCCTACACATGCACCTGAAATGCTTATCTGCACTCCCAGCCCCTCTTACTCCCTGCCTGCAGCAACTGCACTTGACTTGCTCAAACCTGGCTAGTGTGTTCAAGTGTAGTGCTGCAACTCCATTCTCTGCATGTAGATGCCATATATCTTGTGAACATATAGTAGGAATGGAGTGACAGCAGCAGGCTATGCAAGCTACAAGATACCCAAGCCATTGACTTGATCAATTATAAGTAGACCATGTAGAAACAGCGCAATTCAGAAGATGAGGACATAAAATGAGCATGCTGCATATTGTGACACGACAACTAACTGCGGCCAGTCTGTTGACTTCTTACAGATTTTGTCCAAAATTTATTTGTAATTTTTTAAGGTATTAGTAGTAGTATTTGTTTGAAATTTACTTCATGGACATTTCATTAAATCACATCCAGAATGAAACCATTGTCTCATTTCTGATGCTGGCAAGAATGACTTTTTGTAGCCTACAAATTTCATTTAAGGGACGAACCTACAATATAATACTTCAGAATGAGCATATATAGTGACAATGTATAGTTCAAAAGAAATAGAAACTTTGGCAAAAGGTGGGAGCTGCCCAAAATTATAATTATGTAATTAATCTGTTGAATCCCTGTATTTTCCAGTGTCTTGACCCATATATTGTAAAATATATATGCTGTCAAACCACATCATAAATTTAATAGCTTTTCTTTATCTTATGCAGGCTAAAATGAATGGATGCAAACCAAATGATGTTTATAGATTTAACTGCTGTTTTCTTTGTGACACAATATAAAGCTCATAGCATCTGTTTATAACATGGTTTAAGCAAACCTGTTTTAAATGTCTGCCCAAATTACACAGAAATACAGCAGATATGATGAAATACTTTGTAAACAGCAGCTTCTAATATTTAATAATTCTGTGCATTAACTTATTTCCCTGCAATTTAGCAATTACCTCAGCTGTATTTATTTCATTTTGAGGCAGTAAATGTATTGGGCCACTTGAGGTATTTTTCAGCCATACTTAAATTACATTAAGCAAAACATGCAAGGACTCTATAGTATCACTCAAGGAAGGAGTAACACATGTTCCAGGTAAACAGCTGTAAAAAGCAAATCTGTATATCACTCTCACTCTCTCTCTCTCTCTCTGCATATACATATATATATATACATATATATATATATATATATATATATATATATATATATATATATACATATATACACACACACATCATACAATTCAGAAACTTTTCTAACTGATGAAGCATCTGAGTGCTTGACATTGACAATATATATTTTGTCCGATGGGAAAAGCAAAATAAACACTCTCTCATTCCTATGACGCTTCTTATTCCTGTGATGCTTAGAATTTGTTCATTTTATTTTCCCTCCACTTGTCAAGTTAAAGATACCAGGATTTTTTTCAGCTAACACAAGGATATAGTATTCAGCTATTTTTGCATGAAACTAAGAAGTAATTACCAAAAGAAGGGCTGATAATTGGCCCACTGGGGCTTCTTCTTTGTTCATTTTTTCTGGTGTGCCAAAGTAATTACAATACGAAGTATGTAATCAGTCTAAAACAGTCTGCAGCTGCCTATTGAAACTCATGGCTAATGTACTGAAACATAAAAATATCAATATTATTTTATAAATAGATTTTTTTTCCTTCTTGTTATTTTTGTTACAACCAAAACCAATAGGATAAAAAACTATCTTCCATTTGTTTCTCAGTTATGTCTTTGTATTAATTAGTGTAATGGTGGTGCTTTGTGCATGATTAAGACATACCTTATTTCTGTTTTAAATTGATCTGCCAACAGAATGATGAACATCATGTTATATATATATTGCATGCTGTCAGTGTGCCTCTGTCTAATGATCACAGCTTCATCTCAGGATGAAGGGATATTATTACAACATGGTTATAAGCTTTAAAATTCTTCTTTTGTTAACACTCCCAAATATGCTATGAGGCAACATCAACATTAGGCAAAGTTATATGCGACAGATGACAGGCTGTTATCAGACATGCTCTGTTAATCCCAAAAGAAGCAGTGATTGACAGCAGCTATAATGTTCCTCTTAAAAATGAATATTTTCATCACCATCATTAATACTCAGAAGACTTGTGAATATATTTAACTGGCAGTCACAACTCCTGTGAGTCAGACATCATGCAGGAGGAGCTCATGGGAGTCAGTCATCTCCACAGACACTGCTTAAATTATACCACTTTTCCTTAGCTGCACTTTTCTGCCAGTGGTTTGTTTGTGAATTCTGGATCTTTCCCTGTGTTGGAAAGCTGTCAAGAAGACTATAAGATCTATTCCCCTTTAGAAAACAACATTGTTTAAATGTACAGCAGCACTGACATTTTCAAGTTAGGCACCCTTTCATGCATTTCAGACTATTTTTGTTTGGCTTACTTAAGACATGGTTAAGCAGTTTGGTTTTACCTTTGGCATATGCTGTGGTAAAAGTTCAGCAGGCAACCTCTTAAAATCAGTTTGACTTCTCAAAAGAAGACCAGAGGCAACCACTTTACATGAATGAATAAAATGGTTAGTACAAATTTTATAAATAACTACAGCAGATTCAAAACTAATGTTCATTACATTATAATATGCTGCCTACTTCCAGCTGAAAAACATTGCTTAACAGGAACATAGATCCCCATCAGTAGTGTAAGACCTGATCTTTCAAGTTTCAACACTTCAAAACCAAATAGTAATGCAGAAAAAAAAATTCCAAAACTCTCAGTTACATTTTTAAAGCACTTATTGTTGAGTGCTCTATCACCTACACACCTGAAAAGTTGAAGGCTGCAGCCCCACAGTCCTAATATTTATGTATGCTAAATACAGGATTTCTATATGTTAAATAAAGGGAGGGGGAGCTCTTTGTACTGTAGACTTGGACTTTGCATATATTCCCCCACAGACACTCATTTATTTCCTATATTCTGAAGAGCTCAAATACTCTCCCCAGAATTTTAGTAGTATAAAAGTCATCTATGAGACCTCTCACCATCCAGTATTGTTGATATCCTGTTGAAATTGAGCTACCAGACTTACTGAATAGGTTGAGAGATGTAAGTTATGTACGGAAGTGTTTTATTAATCTTCTTCAAAGTGCTCTCATACCTAAAGTTAAGGCATTTAGAAGAAGCAATAGTTTTAGTCAAAGTAAATTAAATGAGTTCAAAGATGAGGGAAATTAACATAAAAAAAAACAGACAACAATTAGTGTAAGTAGGAGCACAGGCAGTAACATACATCTTAGTATGGATTTAGGTCAGATATTGCCTGTGTCTGCAAGCTGTCTATTTAGGACAGTTGGTCCTACTAGGAGGGCTAAACGTCATTATATGAAGATGTATTATTATCCTACTTCTTAGCTATACTCTGAAATTCTCTTCCTGCTGCCCTTTCAAATATTCAAAGCCACTCAAACTCTTCTCCAATCACACTTCTTTACAAAGTTGCAATGTTCCTGTACCCCTACCACATAAACTCTTCAATACCATCTCACAAGCACTATAAACCTTAACCATCTACCACAGTGCTCTCTTACCTTTTGCCTCTAATTCCTCTCCAACGCTGTACCACATAAACTCCTCCCAACCCACTCCTTTCTCCACTATATACCATTCTTTACCTCTTACACTTCTTCTCTCTGTCCTCTCCTCATATTTCTAACTCTGACTTCCAAATAAAAAAAATATTTTTAGTTTCATCTGAAGTGCTTATACTTTGTAAATAATGTTTAGACTATATGAATCTCATTTATTGTAAATCATTACCTAGAACTAGAAATGTCATGTCTTTTTCTTTAACTAATTGCATATTATCTTGTGTATGCTTC